>NC_044987.1:67513270-67603270 GCF_008728515.1 Papio anubis | reverse complement strand
CTCAGTGGTCCCTAGCCAAATGCTTTCCCTTGGTGGAATGCCTGCAGTTTCCACAGTGTGTCTGCCTAAGGCTGGAGCCCTTTATGCCTTTCACAACCAAGTAAATGTTAGTTGGGTTTCTTTTGGTTGCAAGTGATGGAAACCCAACTTACTCAGAACATCCGAGTCAAGAGAAGGGGAAGAAAGGGGCTGGTTTTCAGACAAAAATAGAATTACGTGACAAAACACTATTGGACTATGTCTGTCACCCATCTCTGCTTGTCTTTTCTTGCTGGCTTAGAACAAATTTATCTACATGGCAGAGAATACAAGCCTTGACTTTTACATCTTATAACTTCAGCCACCAGAGAGAAACCAACCCAACTCTCTTTGTCCCAAGTTCAAAACTCCTAGTGGGAAAACCCAGTGGGCTAAGTTAGATCAGTTGCCCACTTCAGGGTCCAACAGGCCATGGGGGTAAGATTGTGTAAGAGCTGGATATCTTTCACAGGAACATCAGAATAGAGTAATTGGGTAGGGGGAAGTACTTAGAAGGTGGAGGAGGAGGGATTCTCAACGGACAATTCCATATTTGTCTATTAGAGTCACTGCTATGGTTTGAATGTGTCCCCAAAAGTTCATGTATTAGAAATGTAATCCCCAATGAAACCATACTGAGAGGTGAGACCTTTAAGAGGTGATTAGTCACGAGGGCTCTGCCTTTACAAATGGATTAATGCTGTTATCTTGGGAGTAAGTTTGTTATGGAGGGAGTGGTGTTCTTATAAAAGATGAGTTCAGTCTCTTTTTTTTCTCTCTCTCCTTCACTGTGTTCTCTTGTCCTTCTACCTTCTGCCATGGGAGGACATAGCAACAAGGCCTTCTCCAAATGCAGGCCCTCAACCTTGAACTTCTCAGCCCCCAGAAGTGTAGAAATAAACCTCTGTTCTTTATTAATTACCCAGTTTCAGGTATTCTGTTATAGCAGCACAAAATGAACTAAGACAGTGACCATGATCCTTGGCACTCAGCACGAGACCTGGCCTTAGGATGCATGAGACAGTGTTGGTTGTTAACAAGAGGAACATGAAGGAGAATGAGAGGCTTTCAGTCCAGACTAGCAAGCAGAAGTTTTATCCTCACCTCCACTCCTTGAGATGGTTCTGCTGGCCTTAGCAGGTCTAGGCTTATCCTAGATCGATTGGTTCTAGGCTAGTAGCTTCCAGCTCCCAATCTCCTGTTAGGATCACCTCTAGGCAAATGCTTATGGTCAGGCTGGGCTAGACTGGACTCAGAGGCCATCCCATGGGGCACAGGTTTGAGTGTTATCACATTATTCTAAGAGTGGTAGAGCCAAGCTGCTAGGACCCTCAGGCAAGGCATAAAGTAGGAGGTCCTAACCTGTTGAGCCAGGAACCCATCTGTGGTCCTATGAGGTGGAGCTTGGGAAAAGCAGCCCCCAGACCTTTTTTGTGTTCATAGGCCTGGACCACATCTTTAGTTTCAGACAGTCTGGTCTACAATAGCAGAAAGAAAGAGTGAAGAGTGAGCCTTGCCAGAGTCCCTACAGTTGGAGCAGCTGAGCTGAAATGTAGGGTCAGGATAAATACCCATCTGGGCTCACCTGGAGGCCTTGAACATGAAGCAGCCTTAGACATAGGCCGTAACCTATCCTAATCCACCTCCCTTAGCTCCCTGGTCCAGCCAAAAAGAAAGAACTTCGGCTGTTTCTTCATGTCGTTTCTTCCATCTCTCCCAGGATCATGACTTTCCGTGAGCATCAGGGAACTTCTTGAAACAAAGAGAAAGCAGGGAGCACATCAAGGGTCAACCTTGGCTCCAGGTTTCCATCCTGGGAAGCTCTTTGGAAACATGGGGCCTGGCAAAGCAGAGTCTAGAATTGGATACTTGGAACTTGGAGAACACATTCAAACTATTTATTGATGGGGAATCAGAGGATCAGTGTATTCATTAGGAAAAAGGGCTAAGCTACTATAACAAAGAGGTCCTAAGTTACAATGGCCTAAAGGAGATGGAACTTTATTATTTATCTGTCGTAACACGAGATAAAAAGTCTAGGTTGGTAGGGTTACTCCACAAGGCCACTTAGAGACCCAGCTTCCTTCTATCTTATTTCTTTGCATACTTTAGGCTATTGATTAATCAAATCTGGGTGTTCTAATATCTATATTCCATCTTATGGAAAGGGGGGAAGATAGGAAGTTGTGGATAAGCAACTTGTTTCTTCATGCTGGTATAGTCTTTGTCTCTCCCCAGAACAAATTTATCTACATGGCAGACTATATGAGTCTTGACTTTTACATCTTATAGCTTCAACCACCAAAGAGAAACCAACCCAGCTCTCTGGGTTCCAATGTCAAAACTCCTACTGGGGAAACCCATTGGTCTAAACTGGATCTCTCCCCTTGTAAGCAAGAGAGGTGAAAATAGCTCATCTCTCTCTTTTGCTTACAAATAAAAACTAGTAACTTGTCTATACCCATTGCAATGGAAGCTGGAAATACAGTCTCCAGTGCCATGTGCCCAGGAGGAAGGAAAAGACATGTTGAATACACCACCAGTAGTCTGCCACACGCAGGAAGAGGAAGTTACACGGTGTGAAATCTACAAGAAGTGGACTCAGAGCCACAATGTAGGCCTAGCGTCACCAGCAAGTCTGTGGCTCCAGTTCTACCTGCAGGCTCTGAGGGTTTGAATCAGCATCCTGTCCCCAGGTGTGTTCTCCCAAGCTTTAGAGGGCTCAATCTAGTACAAGCCCCAGGTGGTAGCTGTGACCTCCAATCCTGATAGGACTCAAGTATTTCTGACTCACTACAGGGGTTATTTGAGCACAGGGGCTTGGAGAAGCCCAGGCAAGTCCTAGGTAGCAGCAGCTACAGAGGAATATGTGCTTTCAGGGGTTTTTTGTTTTGTTTTTGTTTTTGTTTTCTCCCCCAAACTATCGTTTGGGAGTTGGCAGGGCCTCTCAGACAGGTTGGATGCTGGGTGAGAAGGAACCCCTTTGGCTTCTTCCATCATGGGTCGGGGTGAGGCAGGAAGACCCCACTAGAGATTGAGGGAGAGGGACCAGGAGGGGGACTAGGAGTGCCCTCCCATCAGTCCCACATACCTGGGCCCCTGCCTGCAGCATGGAGAAGGACGGTTTCTGAGATGCATGTGCTGTTGGGACATGCGGTTGTAGCTCCAAGGGGACCACCTGCATGTGGGTGTGTTCACTCTGGTGAGCTTGTTGGGAAACAGTCTGTTCTCTGGGAGTGAGTCACAGTGCTCAGCCCCACAGCCCAGTCAGTTGGCGTCCATGAAGCTCACGGACCAGCACCAGCCTCCAGAGCACGTGGCACAGCTGGACCCTTAGACCCAGCCCTCGATCGCTCCAGGTCTCCAGTCATCAGTGGACAGGTGATTAGGAGGGTGGGAGAGGGAGGAGATGACCCCTAGTCACATAAAATCGGGGTTCAGATTGAGAGTCTGACATTGCAAGTCAAGCTGGGTGGGGTTTGGTTGCTGGGGTATTCGTAACCTCAGAGGGAGCTATGGGCATCCAGGAACCCCCTTGGCAAGAGTCTCTGAAAGGTGGGAGGTGCAGAAATGAAGCCATTTGGAGGTGGGAAGAGGTCCCTACAACAGCTGGCTGGGGAAGCCTGAAAGCTCATCAGCACTGCAGAGGTTGTTGCCATAATCAAGTCTCAGAGCAAGCTAGTTGGCTACATAAATGAAAGAGTGGAGGGAAATATTTGAGCCAGGCAAATTCTCCCAGCTGGGGCTAGGGTGGCGGGTGCATGGAGTGTAACAGTAAGTTCAGAATATCTGAGTTGGATTGGACCCCTGAGACCTTCTTCTCTGACCCATTTTTCTCTCAAGGTAGGAAGCTGGAGAAGAAGATGCAAACACTTATAGCTTAATAGGTTTTCTTTTATTACTGTCACACAAATAAGTATACAAATAACTATGTAATTAACTAGATCATTGTGATAAGAGCTATGGAGGAAAAGCACAGAGGGCCCCATGTCAGAGTATAGCAGGGAGGCCTAACCTAGTCTTGAAGGAAGAGGCCACCCTGACATTTAATCCTGGACACAAGAGATGAACACGAGGTGGTCCAAATAAAAGGGGGCAAGAACATTTCAGGCAGAAAAGAATGGTGCATCTGCAGGCCTGGAGACAGGTGGTAGTTCAGACAACAACAAGGGCAATATGCTGCGTCATAGGAGCAAGGGTGGGTGTCAGTGATGGGAGATGCTTCAGGAGAGCCTGCTCGTGCAGAGCCAAGTGGACATGCAGAGAGAGGACGGGGGCTTGCTGTGGAGAGCAACAGGAAGCCATGACAGCTTTGAGGGTTGGTTGACGAGATCTCATTTGCACTTTTAAAAATCTCCTGGCTGCTCATGGAGTAATAGAGGCTATATCATTGAGGTTCAGGGTGGACTTTGGGTGGGGGCCAGTAAGGAGCTCTTGCAGCAGTATGCAAGAGATCATAGTGACTTGGACTAGGGCAATAACAGTGACTGATTGGAGGGTGTGTCAAAAAGAACTCCCATTTAATTTCTAAATTTAAAAAATTATAAATTACTTATGCATTATGAATAATGAAAAGGTAAGTGTATCCTTTTTTTTGAGTCAGGGTCTCACTCTGTTGCCCAGGCTGGGGTGCAGTGGTATGATCATGGGATCATGGCTTACTACAGCCTCTAATTCCTGGGCTTAATTGATCCTCCCTCCTAAGCCTCTCGAGTCACCGGGATTACAAGTGTGAGCCACCATGCCTGGCTCAGTGTATACTTTCTCCTTCACTCTTACCTTCCATTCTCACTCACTAAGGTTACCAGTGTTGACAACCTGAACAAGTGCAGCCTTTCACATCTTTCCTTCACGTGCATCTTAACAGAAAGAGGTTTTCTTTTGAATGGGATAATATTACTTGATACTCTGCAATCTACTTTTCCCACTAAACAGAACATCACAGATGTCCTTTGCAAGTCAGTTGCTCTAACTCGTTTTTAACAGTTGCATAATATTCTACAGCAGAGTTGTAGGACAATTAATTCAATCATTGATTGGCACTGATATTCATATGGGTTCCAGTTTTCTGCCACCACAAACAATGACGAAATTAGGATTATCCTTATATATAGGTGATTTCCCCTTATAGTTTGGAGTCCCAGAAGGAGGATTTATAGGTCAAAAGGCATGTACATGTTTAATAAATAGTGCCGGGTTACCTGCCCCAAAAGTAATAGATCGTGCCAGATTGCTTGCTCAGTAGCAAAGGAGAGTACACATTTTCTCAAAATTTTAGCAGACCTGGACATTTTACTTTTTAAAAATTGCTTGCCAATCTTATGAATTTAAATAATGAAAACTTATTTTGCTTTAATTTGCATTTTCCCAATGACTAATGAGGGTAATCATTTTATTGACCATTTAGATTTCCTCTCTGAATGGCCTGTTCGTTCTCTTTTTCCATCTTTCTTTTAGGCTTTTGTCTTTTATTTACAACATAGAAATTCTTTGTATATACAGCATATTTTGCAAATATTTTCCTAATAAATCATTTGTATTTTTCTTTTGTTTGTGCTATCTTTTGCCATAGAAGTTCTGAAAATCAAATTTAGTATATTTATCTTTTCCTTTGTTAGTCCCAATAAATTTATTCATGTTATTATCCAAATCTATTAAATTTTTGTAATAAAATACCATCCAATATTTTCAATGTTTTATTCTTATTTTAAAATATTAAACCATTTGGAACACAATTTTTATATTTAGGGGAGGTAAGGATCCTATTTGTTTCTTCTAGATGAATAACCAGTTATGACAGCACAATTTATTGAAATAACTTTATTGAGATGTAATTCACATACCATACAATTCACCATTTAAAGTGTACAATTCAATGCATTTTAATATATTCACAGATTTGCAAATCTCCACAATTTTAGAACATTTTTATAACCTCAAAAAGAAACTCTGCACGCCTTAGCTATCACACCCCTACTATCCCCAGTCCCTAGCACTATCCCCAGTCCCTAGCAACGACTTATCTACTTTCTCTCTCTACAGACTTGCCCATTCTGACATTAAATATAAATGAAATCATACAATACACAGTATTTTGTGACTGGCTGCTTTCACTTAGCATTATGTTTTCAAGGTTCATCTATCCTGTGGCACGTATCAGTACTTTATTCCTTTTTATAGCTGAATAATATCTATTTGTCAGTTCATGAACATTTGGGTTTTTTCCCACCATTTGGCCATGATGAATAATGCTGATATAAACATCAGTATACAAATTTTTGTGTGGACCTATGTTTTCAATTATCTTGGGTGTATACCTAGGAGAGGAATTTCTGGTTATAGGTGACTCTGTGTTTAACTTTTTGAGGAGCTGCCAGGCTGTTTTCCAAAGTGGCTGCACCATTTTACATTTCCGCCATCAGTGTGAAGGCTCCAATTTCTTCACATTCTTGCCAACATTCATTATCTAAAGTTTTTAATTCCAGCTGCCTAGTGGGTGTGAATTGGTATCTCCCTGTGGTTTTGATGTGCATTTTCCCTATGTTGAGCATCTTTTCAGATTCTATTGGTTTGCTTGTACATCTCCTGTGGAGAAGTGTCTATTCAGATGGCAGTACCACTTACTAATTTTTCTCTGATGAATTAAAATGCAACATTTATCATATATTAAATTCCTTTCTGTACTTGAACCTGTTTATTGTCTCTTTGTTCCTGTGATCTATTTCTCCCTTCCTGACTTACACCATACTATTTGATTATGGTAGTTTCATAGTATGTTTTATTATCTAGTAATGCAAGTTGTCTCCAATTAGTCTTTCTTTTCATATGTTTTCTTAACTAGCCACATATATTTATTTTTTAATTGCACTTCAAGTTAAATTTTTTTCAGTTCTAAAATTTTTAAATTTGGGATTCTAATAGAAATTGCACTAAATTGATATATTAATTTTGAAAGGATTTGCTTTTATGATAATGTCTTCTCTTTTAGAAATATGGTTGTCTTTTTATATATCCAGATCTTGTTATATGTCCTTCAATATGCTTTCATGAGTTCCTTTAAAGAAGAACCTTATCTTTGTGATGATTGTTGTTTTTAAATTATTCCTAAATATTTGCTTTGTCACTATTGCAAATGCTCTATTTCATTGCCATTTCTAACACATCATTGCATTTAGAAAAAAACTGCAGCTTTCTATCTATTTATCTTGTATTTAGCTACCTTCTCAATTATCTAATAATTTTAGTAACTTTCAAACTAAATTTTATTGGATTTTTGGTTAATAATTGCATAATTTGTAAATAAACATATTTTTGTCCTTTCAAAAAACAGCTGTTTATTTTGAGCAGTTCATTTTCTTGTCTTATTGAGTTAAAGTCTCAAAAAATGTTGAATAATAATGATAATAATGGACATTCTGTCTTAGTCCCAGTTTACGGAAATAGCTTCAGAATGTCACGTTTATTTATCTTCTATTGGGTTTTGGTAAACAGTCTTAACAAATTGAACTAGTTTTCTTCTATTTCTATTTTGCTTCATATTTTATTAGTAATATATGCTAAATTTTATCAAATGATTTTGGACATATATTACTATAATCATATTTTGTTCCTTTATTTGTTGATGTAGTGACTCATACTGATAGAGTTCCTGATGCTGAATCATGTTTGTGGTGTTAAAATAAATCCTCCTTTGTCATGGTGTATTATTCTTTTGATACTTTTTTCATGTCAAGATAGCTAATATCTTATTTCAGATTTTGCACTCTTATTCAAGCTGTTCTATGAATTTTTTTTCTTTTAAAATTCAATCTTTATAAGGTCTGGGAATAAGAAAATGCTGGCTCATAAAACAAACTAGGAAGATTTCCAAGTTTTTCTCTTGTCTGGAATAGTTTAAATAACATTAAAATCATCTGTTTTTCAGGTTATATAAAACTCATTTTAATGTAATCTGTGCCTTGTGGGGTTTTATTTTAATTGTGATAAAATACACATAACATAAAATTCACCATCCTTACCATTTTTAAGTGTACAGTTTAGCAATGTTAAGCACATTCACATTTTTGGGTAACCAATCTCCAGAACTCTTTATCTTGCAAATCTGAAAATGCTATCCCCATTAAATTCCCCATTCTCCCCTCTGCTGAACCCCTGCCAACCACCATTCTACTTTTTGTCTCTATGAATTTGACTACTCTAGGTACCTCATATAAATGAAGCCAAACAATATTTGTCTTTTTGTGGACTGGCTTATTTCACTTGGTATAACGTTCTCAAGGTTCATCCATGTTGTAGCATGTGTCAGAAATTCCTTCCTTTGAAAGGATGAACAATATTCTTCTGTGTGTATCTATCACATTTTGTTTATCTGTTCACCCATTGGGGAACACTTGGGTTGCTTCCACCTTTTGATTATTGTGAATAATGCTGCTATGGACATGGATGTACAAATATCTCTTTGAGAATCTGTTTTCAATTCTTTTGGGTGTATTTCCAGAAGTAGAATTGTTGGAGCATATGGTGCCTTGTGATATTTTAATAGCATAGTTTTAATATCTTTTTAAATGTATTCTGTTTATTGGCCTATTTGAGATTTCAACACCTTCTATGCTCAGTTTTGATAATTTTCTACTTTGCTTGAAGTCATCCATTTCTTCCAGGTTTTCACATTTATTTTCATAGGCTTACTCATATTATTGTTATAATTCTTTAACCTTCTCTGTACCTGTGATATATCTCTTTTCTTATATCTAATATCATATATTTGTGCTTTATTTTCTTAACTAGGTTTTCATGGAATTTTTTTTTCCATTTTGTTAGTCTTTTCAAATAATCAAGTGTTGGTTCTAATTTTCCCTTTTAATTACCTTTTCTATTACTTGTTTATTTTCTATTTCATTATTTTCTGACTTCATTAATTTTCTACTTTTTTGGTTCAGTTTGTTCTTTTCTAATTTCTTAGATTAAATATCTAGTTCATTTGCTTCCAGTCATTTTTAGAAATATTTCAAGCATATGAGGCTATATTTCTTCCTCTGAGCACAGTCGTGTTCCATAAGTTCTGTCTGATATGCTGTGTTCTCTATTTTCATTACTAGATTGGTAATTTCTATTTTGCTCTTATTTTGATCCAGTACTAATTTAATAGGATGCTTCTTAATTTTCAAGCAGTTTATGCTTTTAGCTTTGAAGTTGGCTTCGTTTGACATTAACATTGCTGTTTCTACTCCCTCTCTGCTTGCATTTTCTTGGTCTATCTTTGCCCATTGCTTTATTTTCAGTCTCTTTGTCACCTTGTTTTGGGAGTATTTCTTGTAAACAGCATTTGGCTGTATTTTATTTATAACTTACTCAGACAATCTGTTTTTTGATAGGGAAATTCACTCTCTTCATGTTTAGCGTAACATACTGATATACTGACCTCCACTGCCATTGGGAAAAGCTGGCGGTTGCACCAGGGACAGCGCCCCTATTATTGTTCTGATCCATTCTTGCTCACACAGCCTTTCCCTTCATGCCAGTCATGCAGCTAAGACAGGTTGGAACATAAAGGCAAAAAAATGTCGAATACCAGATCCCACGATTTTACGATAATTAGCCCCAAATTCTGATGTTCCAATTCTCCTCTCCAGGACCTTCCTTTCCAAATAGTTGTGAGACCTAGGAATGCTTACCCGTGTGACCCAAGTGCCTTCTGGACACCACTAGATTTTGAGTTCTGGATACTCATTTTCTCTCTAGCAATCCCAGGGTTGGGAGATGGGGGATGATGGATTATGAGAAGAGATGCCGTCTGTATAATTAGAGCTGCTGCCTGATACTCTTGCCATCTTGCCCGAGCTGCTGTTAATGCCACCAAGTTGCTGATCCCAGCTGCTCTTTTCCTCTTGGCCCAGCAAGGTGACATCTCAGCTTCTAATGACCAGCTGTTTCAGAGGGCCTCCCATAGCCAAGCTGCAGGGCTCCTAGTGACCCAGTTTCTCATTTGCACCACTGCCCTCTTCTTCTCAGAGTGCTGATCAGGGGTGAGTTAGGCCCCACTTGCACCATACTTGGAACTATTATTCCCTTAAACTCCTGGCCTTGCTTCTCAGTCTAGTCCACCCATGAGGATCTCCTCTCATTGTCTCTCTGCCAGCATGGCCCCCATTGAGGATCTCAGTCCTCATGATAGATCTGTCCCTGTCTCAATCCCAGCTGTGGACTGAATTCAGTGTCTTTCACCAAGAGCTGGGGCCCCATATAAATGCAGAGATAGGGCGGGGTATCTGCTTCATTATCCGTGATCACCTCATGATGTTTACACTCTCTGAATTTTCTCTTTCTCTCTATGAAAACCAGGGGGCTGGTCTTTTAAGAGCTCACATAGGCCCTTGCTGCAAGTGATGGTGGGAACAGGGAGTCTGGGTGCTTACACCTCAGGCTGGCTTCTCTGAGTGTGAACTCTGGCCAAGCAGAGACACCCAATTGCAGGGCCCTGCTAGTCTGTATGGTGCCTTTGTGCAAAGTAGCAAAAGGTGCCTTCTTTGGGTGGGTGCAGTCCGTGCCAGCTACATGGCTTGGAGGGTGAAGGGGTACAGAATTTCAGGCCCTACCAGATGCCTTGGTACGTGGAACAGCCAGCACCCATCTAGGCAGTCACTCCTGGGGAATTGAGAGCAGCTGATTTGGGAGATCATTCTGAAGAGTCTCTCTGAGCGCTCCTCCCTTCTTCACCAAATTAAATATAATTCGTGCAGTCATTTCACAAACTTTCCCAGACACTATGTCGGTCTGTTTGAGAGGATGGAAGAGAGCTGGAGGAATCAGGATGAGCTCCCTCCCTTCTCTCTACCCCTCAATCAGAATGTGCTTTGATAAGTGGGGGCTTGGGGACAGTATAAGGGTGACTAACTGCGCCTCCCTTACCAATTAAATTTTTAAAAAGCTGCTATGGAAGGAGCGAATATTAGTTTCCTGATTTATAAAGCCAAATGGATTAAGCTCATTCATTGCCCGAGGAAACAAAAAGGAAATCTTCAATACCTCTGTGCACATTGAGAATAGGAACAATGCCGGTCTTTAGAAAGCAGAAACCTAATTTGGGGGAATCAATTACCCTCTGTGTCCCTGCCTCTGTGGGCTCTCTCACTGGCTCTCTCAATAGATTTCCTGGGAGGTAAAATGTGGAGAAGTTCATCAACCATAGGCACACCCTGGGCACAGCCTTGAGACAGGAGGTGAAGAATTAGGTCTAGGGTGGGTGGAGTTGGGGGTTCCTGGGTGCAAGGGTGGGGTGGGGAGGGTTTGGGGATAAAAGTTGAGAGTGGGGGCGGTATTGAGAGGGATAGTGAGAGGGCAAAGTGGGGGGTGGTGGTGGGAAACTGGGGTTTATAACTGAGGGAGAGCAAAGCCCAGCCTAAACAGGTGACAGGGTGGAGAACACTGTGGCCCAGCCTGGGTCCAGAGTCACCACCGCCTCCTGATCCTCTCGGATTTCTACTCTGTGATCTGCACTTTCCCCTGTGGGGCTGAGCATGCCGCGGGGAATGGCTGGGCAATAATGAAAAAAGAAAGGGGATGGGGCGCCTGCCACGGTAGCCGCGGAGTCACATTCACAAAGTCACACACACAAGCACTCTCGCGATCTCCTACACATTCCTGTGCCGGGTCCCAGTCCGGGCCCACAGTCCCCAGACCCAGAGTCACGCCCAGCCTGGCGCACTCGTTCAGAATCACAGGCACGGAGCCCACACTCCCACCCGCACACACACACCCGCAATCGTCCTACCCCCACCCTCGTCTTGAGCTCACATAGTGGCTCACCACCCCACACAGCCCTCACTCTGGCATGCGAACACACACACACACACATACAGCTCCTCACACGCACACACTCTGGCTGTGCTTTTGTGTTTTGTCAGAATTAATGAGAAAAGTTCCCGTGCCCTGCGGGTAATTAGTGTCCTTGGAGTTAAATAAGCTAATGGCGGGCACCTCTGGCCCAAGCAATTATGTTTGTGTATTGAATAATTGATTCAAGGGGGGGGGGGAGGGCCGCTAATCAGATCTGAGCATAATGAATTGATTTAATTAACAGGGGAATCTGAGGGGCCCTGGGAAATGCAGCCTTCACTTGGCTGAGGCGAGCGCGGCCCGCACCGAGGAAGGACGCGCGCGCGGCTCAGGCTCCGGCTGCGGCCCGGCCCGGGCAGCGGCTGCTCGCTAGGCTCCCGCGATCCCGGCCTGGCCGTCTCGCCCCCTCGCCAGGCCCCCAGTCCTTCCTCCTGCGCTCCCTGCCCGCGGGGCTGCGCTCCGGACTCCGGTCGGTCTGCCCCCGTCGGCAGCCGCGGCTCTCGGGACTTGGCACCAGCGCTGGGCCGGCGGGAGCAGCGCAGGCGGCCGGCGGCGGGAGTCGGAGCCGCTAGCCCCTCAGTGTCCTCGGCGCTAGTCGGCTGGAGCCTCCGGGACCATGGTGTTGGACCAGGAGGACGGTAGGTGCCCGGCGCGCGGGGCTAGGGGCGCGGGGCGGAGACTGCGGCGCTGGCCCTGCGGAGTCCACCCCGCTAGCGGTGGCAGCGCCCTCAGCACCCGGGGCCGCCTCCGGCTAATGGGTGCCTTCCCGGAAGCGCGGCGGCTGGATGTGTGCGCCGGTGCCGGGGTCGGCGGTGACAGGCTCGGCGGTGCCAGGCTCAGCGCCCGAGCTTCGTCGGCGGGATTAGGAAGTCTCCCGGTCCCAACGAGGCCGCTAGCCCTGCGCGCTCCGGCCGGGAACTTTCTCACGGACTCTTGCCGCCTTGCGGGCATCCGGAGCGCCTCTGCAACCCGCACCGCGGGCTTCCAGGCAGTGCCCACTGCCAACCAGTCTCCCAGCCTCTCTGGGTGTCTGCACGTTCCCCTTCCGCTCCCTACTGCGGAACGGATCCCCGCGGGAGGGTGGGGGTGCCCACAGATCCTGCAGGTGCAGGGGTGAGGGTGCTGTCAAACCAGCGGTGTCCCTGCGGTCTGGCACTCCATAGCTTCGGCATGGGTGACATTGCCTCTGCCCCTGGCAGGGCTGGGGAGGGAGCTGCCATCAGTTCACCCAGCCTGGCATGTTAGGAAGTGCCACGCTGGCTGGGGTAGGTGGGTGGGCCATCTAGTCCAAAATATCAGGTCCAACTAAAGGCGGTTTTACCTTGAAGTTAGCGAAGTTTAGGGTCCTTCAGGTTCCTTCAGCTGCCAGGTCCTTGGTGGTAATTTGGTATTAGTAGGCTTGTAGTCCTTTTCTTAAAGAGCCCCACGCCCAAACTGCAGTAAGCTTTGGACCTCACAAAATTTCCATCCATCCCTGGGTCCAACTCCTACACTTTCCACTGCCAGTCTCTTGGAAGAACTCACAGCTCTGGCTGACCCAGAGACCATCCGCCACCGAGGCTGGGACAATCCCTTAGTGCCTGAAGGATGAAGTGCTGGGGCAGGAAGCTGGGAGGTTTGGGATTGAGAGGCAACTTCTGGGCTGCAGGGAAAGGGTCTTGCTGCCTGGCCTTCCTCTCTAGCCCGGCTAGTCCCTTGACCCACCCTACCACCACTCACTATAGTGATCAATTGTCCTTGTTTGCTCAGGGCGATCTCAATTTTAGTACTGAACATTCTGCATCCTAGGAAACCCTTGAGTCACGAGGCAAACTTGGACAGTTGGTCAGTGCACACCCACAACCTTTTCAGGGCTGCGGTGCAGGGGTAGGGGAGATTTCTTTGCTATGGTGCAGATTTGGCTTGGGCCTCCATAAGGCCTAACAATTTATAACTGCAGCTTACAAGGAGATCTGTCCAGGCTCTCCAGAAACCAAAAGAGGAAAAGTTTGCCGACTGTGCACCTCTTCACTCCAGCGGGTTGCAAATTCCTGAGCATTGGCTGCTTTTGTGTAAGTAGGGGGAAGGGCGAGGCATCTGAACGTGGCCAGCAGGCATCCTGATTGCACTATGAAGTCTGTAGGTTTACTCTGTCCTGTCAACTGTGGTGGCCACAGAGAAGGGGTCCTCATCACCCCAATACCTCTCTGAGCATCACCTGTGTGGCTAGCCTGTAACTCCATCTTGGAGGCAGCTGCATTGTGTTGGGAGGAGGCCCTCTGGCTGAGGCACATCTGACAGTCTCCACCAAAGAGTTCTGGAATATCTAGTCTGCCTGGGCCCTCAAGCCCTGCGTCCCACTCCTAATGCAGGAACTCTTCCTCAGGACTTTCCTGCCAGGTGGAGGGGCAAATTGCTGGGACCTGCCCAGATATTTGTAAGATAGCCAGTAGCACCTGCTTTCTCCTCAAACTAACCTTGGGGATTGATAGCTGTCGTCTCCCTGCCATCCCCAGAGGCATTTCAAGGGCATTTTGGAGCACTCTTGGCTTGTTGAAGTGAGAGTACATGCTCATCACCTGTGGAATGTGTTGGGTGAAAACTACCTCCTGCAGCCCCAGGGGATCTGAGGATTCCACTCTGGTGGTGTGGGCGTGTCCCTGGACCTAGAAGCAGCTTGGGTGGGGTGAGCATGGGGGTGGGGCGAGTATGGGGGTGGGAGTTACTTGCTTGCCCGTGAGCGGAAAGAGGACATCAGATGGGATGAGTGATGTTCCTATCTGCCTCTGTCAACCCAGCAACCCCCTTCCTGGCTGGAAGGTCAAGCCACCCAAACCCTCCAAGACTTGCTGTGAAGGTTCCTCTCCAGATCAGTTTAGGAGTACCATGCTCACAACTGGGGGTGCAGAAAGAGCCACCTATGGGCACACACAGCACCAGTCCCCTGCTGGCATGCCCTACCTGCTTCTGCAGCCCATTGCTGAGCACCCCAGGCCAGCTCTGGTCCCTGGGTTCGGGGCACAGGGCCCTGACTCCCCAAAGAGATGCCAGCCATGTGGCTGCCAATTAGGTACCTTGGAGGCTGAGGTGAGCTGGTATTCAGACAAACTCATGGACAAGAGAGTAGAAGGGTGGCCACAGCTAACCCAGTTCTGGTTTATGGGTCAGGGCCAGTCCCTGAAAGTGAGGAGAAGCCGCCCCTGGAGGTCAGTAGTAAGGCTGCATGCAGCCCCGATGGAGTGAATGCCTCTAGTAGCACAGAGGTTTCTACGGCAAGAAGCTGCTGCTTGCCAGCCTGTAAGGCCCTGTGCGTGCTACACTGTCTAGCCCCCAGCTCTGGCGGGTGTGAGGGGCTGGCACCAAATATGCCAGTGGCAGCAGTGCCAAAGCCTCCCTCAGACCCTGAGGGCATGGGTCTGGTGGCAGTGGCAGGGGAGAGATCAAGCTCGCAGTCCTGAGGCATGCTGAGTCTGAGCAAAATGATATATTTAACATCAAATATACTCAAGGACTATTAGGATTAAGTATTCAAGATGAGGGGGAAAGTGAAACCCTCTGAGCTGCAGATGAGGCATCTCATTAGAAGCAGTGCTTTTCTGTTTTCTCAAAGCCTGACTTCCATGCCTAGCAGAGAGGAAGATGGCTGCAGCCCCCTGCCCCCAACCCCTGTCAAGCACTGGGGCCTCCCAGGTTTAAGGGGTAAGACCTAGCCTCCAGGTCTCCTTCAAACCGGATAATCTCCCCCAAACCCCTGCATTGTCTGGAGTGCCACAGTTTACAAAGCATATTAACATGCATTAGCTCACCTGATCCCCACAACAACCATAGATGCAGGAAGAGTAGGTCTCCCACTTCACAACCAGGAAAACTGAGGCCCAGATAAAGAAAGAGACTTGCTAAGGTCCACTGTTGGTAATTGGCAGAGATGAGATAAAATCCCAACTGGCGGCCCTTCAGCCCCTTTCCCTTTCCCTGGGTCTAGTCCTCAGAAGTGATTGCCAGGACCAAGCCTCCAACACATCTGTCTGGACCCCTCCTTGAACTGGAGAAAAATCATTATTTCTATCCCACGCGGGAACTCTGTACTGTCTAGGCAAAGAAAAAAGACTTGGGATTTAAAAGTAGGTAGCCTTCCGGCCAGGCACAGCAGCTCACACCTGTAATCCCAGCACTGTGGGAGGCCGAGGTGGGTGGATCATGAGGTCAGGAGTTCGAGACCAGCCTGGCCAACATGGTGAAACCCCATCTCTACTAAAAAAATACAAAAATTAGCTGGGCGTGGTGGTGTGTGCCTGTAATCCCAGCTACTTGGTAGACTGAGGCAGAAGAATCACTGGAACCTGGGAGGCGGAGGTTGCAGTCAGCCAAGATCACACCACTGCACTCCAGCCTGGTCGACAGAACAAGACTCCATCTTAAAAAAAAAAAAAAGAAGAAGAAGAAAGAAAGAAAAGAAAAAAGTAGGTGAGTAGGTTGCTTTCCTAGGGTAGGCAGCCAGAACATCAGCCCCAGGATTCTGGGGAGAAGCAGGGTCCAGGACAAGAGATAGACACTGTCTCTTTTCCTGCCTTATGAGTTACAGAGCAAGAATTGTCAATTTCATAATAGTAGCAGGAATCTTTGTTTTGTTCAGTGCTGTATCCCCAGTACCTTAGAACTGTGCTTGGCACATAATATACGCTCAGTAAATATTTGTAGAATGAGAAAGGCTTTCAAGGCCAGGCCTGGGCTTACTTCGAGAGAAATTGAGATAAGCTTTCCTACCCCATGGAGTTAGGATGCTTTTTGGGGATGCTGCTGGGGTCAGGAGTAGTGCTGTAAGACTCAGGGTAGGATTGTTTGTGCCCTGAAGAGGGTTAACTTTGCCAGACAATCCGGGAAGCAACCAGAAACTCCGGGCAGAGCTGATAGGAAGGGAAAGGATGTGATCAGAGAAATATTGCTCGAAGAGGAGACAAAAATCAAGGCTGAGGGCCTGGGAGTAATACATGGGGTGCATCCTCCTGACAAACATTGAAGACCACGACCCTGGGATCCGAGGAGAGACGCTCACCGAGCTGGGACCTAGAGGCCTCCAGGTGGCGCTGCGGAGCCGGGCAGCCGTGCGTCTCCACTCCCCCATTAACCCGGGAGGGAGGGGGCCTCGGGAAATGTGTGCATTTATTCAGTAGCAGGAGTGCAAACCTCATACATTGAGGGAGAAAGGCAGCGGGAGACGGCCGCGAGATTCCCCCATCTCTTTGAATATAATTTTAGATTGAGATTCAGATTAAATCCGAGGGGAAAACACTTTATGAGGCTGAAAGCTGTGTCGTTGCCAGAGCCAGGGTTATGAGCTATCAAATGCAATTACATTAAGACAGATTATACTGGGCAAATTGAGCCATTTAGAAGGTGAGAATCAAAGAAACGGCTCTGATCCTCTTTTCCCCCTTCTCTCTCCCTCTCCCTCTCTCTCTCTAAATTGCAGTTCGTAGTTCCTTGCAATTCTGAGGCACAAAAGTAGGTGAGACTGCTTTTGTATCTGCGAAGTGCTTCACTCCTGAATGTAATTCTAGCTGAGTGCAATCTAGGTTAAGAGCCGGACAAGCGGGTAATTAGAGCCCGCTAGCTGCCCGAGGACCGGCCGCCCCGCCGAAGCGCGCCCCGAGTCGGCGCCCTTCTCCCGGCCGAGCCTAGCTGCGGCTGGACACGGAGCGCCCGAGATGATGGTGCTGGACAAGGAGGACGGTAGGTGGCGGGCCGGGGTCTCGACGCCCCTCACCCCCTCGCCCCCTTGCCCCCCGCTGCGGCGCGCAGGCACACACACGCGGGAACACGGGCGCACACCTGCTGGGCTGTGCGGGGATTGCGGGGCGGGCGGCAAGCTTGGGACCAGGGCTGGGGCAGGGGGAAGCACCGGGGGACAGCCGGGCGGAACTTGCCGGGGGAGAACGTGGGCGAGCCCCGGGCTGCATGCGCCCCGGGCCGCACGCCCCGCGGACCCCGGCCGCGAGCCAAGGAGCTGTGCTCCGGCCGTGTGCTGCGCCGCGGGGCCTCGTGGAGGCTCCGGCTCCCCTGCGATCTCCGCGCCGCGGAGGTTCGCTTTGAGCATTTCGTCTCTGCGGCTGCTGCTCACACCGCAGCCATCACCCTCGCCCCCGCCGCCGCGTAACCCGAGAGGCACTAAGCGCTGAGCAAATCAGCGGCTTCGGGGAGAATCGGACTCCAGAGCTCGGGGCAAGCGGGAGCGCGGGAGGACGGCGCGAGAGCCGGGGTGCCCAGCAGGCGAGGGGAAGGCGGTTGGGACCCTCGGGGCACATCTCCATGAGCGTGACTCGATGAGAAAGAGAGCCACCTCTTGTGCTGGCCCGCTATCTCCCTGTCTCTTTGAGCGCGGAGGCGGGAGTTTGGCCCAGAGGAAGAAAGTGTCCCGCCGCCGGCCAGTAGCACTCATGCGGGGGCGGCTGCGAGAATGGCACGGACCTTCAGTGGTCGAGCCTCAATGCGCCCTAGAAAACTGCAGGGCACGGGAAAGGTCGGAACAGAGGAGCCCATAGCTGCTGGAAGCCACTGGCAGGTGGTCCCATAGACCCCAAAGCCTTCCTGGCAGGGAGTGTCCTGCAGTTAAGTGTCCTAGAAGGTTGGGGATCCCAGCCCCCTTGAGGGGAAAGCCAAGTGGGTGCCCTAAGATGAGTCCCCAGGGTCAGGAGACAGGCGGTACCCTGGCTGTCCCAGGACCTCCGGCCCTGTAGGTGAGGCCTGTGTGTTGGTGGTGTAGGGGCATTTGTGATTGTTGGTGTCCTCGCTGCCGCCGGCGTTCTGCCATTGGTGAGGTACCAAAAGGGTAGGTTTGCTTTGAGTCAGCGGGAATCCTCTTAAAGTGACTGTAGTGGCCATCCTCTGACCTTCCACTCAGGAGTCTCTGCTGGGCCCGTGCCTGCTGGGCCCGTGCCCGCTGGACCCGTGCCCTCTGCCCCCGGGGCAGCGTTGTTATTGATGTGACCAGTTGGTGAAAACGCAAAGCTAAGTGACTTGCTCAGGGTCACACAGGATGCTCGCATTGCTGCTGCCAGGTGCTGATGGCCCCAGGCTGCCTACTGTCTTCTGAGACATCCAGCAGGGAGGTGGAACTTGAAGTATCTGGCCTGGGGGTGGCATCTAGGAGGCTCTGTGGCTCTCACCATGGGTGTAGGAAGAGAGAGGATGGGGGAAACCTCAGTGCTTCTGGGCTAGCTGGGGTGGGACATCATCTTCAGTATGTCTTCTCTATTCACAAGGACCCCTTCCTTGGAGCCCCATGTAGGCCATCGGAGAACTTCATATAGAATGAAAAGGAGAAGAAGGGGTCTGGGGTCAGGCCAGACAGGGAGGGAGGAGACCTTGATTTAGTGCCTTTCATCACAAACTCCTCATGTTACTTTGGAACAGTCATGCTTCACTTTCCCTCTTGGTAAAAATGAAAGGCTTGGAGAAGCCAGGGCAGAGGGCACTTCCTTGGTACCTGGGGATACTGTCACTATGGGGAGCATGTAGGGTTCACCTTTAGCAGAGGTTATTTGGCATGCTTGGCTCCCCAGGCCCAAGCCAGGAATCCAGAAGACTCAGGCTCTGTACATGGGAGGCCTCAGGCCAGGGAGATTGGTCTCATGCCAACAAGATGACACCCCCTACCTGCACCCAGGATCTTGCTCTGCCCAAGCACCTCATGATGCCTCTGGCTCTGAGATAATACAAAGAGTTTCAGATGAGCCTTGAGTGGGAATGGATTTCTGGAGGTCATTTTAGCCAGCTCTCTGCCTCCAAATTGCGGTGTACCTCAAGCACCCTGGGCAGATGTTTCTTCTGGTTTCTGTTAGAGCTGTGAAACAGAGCTCCAGATGCCCCTCCATCCCCAGCCTGTCCAGTCTAAACAATATGGTGCCCACTACCATGGAGCTGCTGGGCTCTGGGGTCTCTTACAGCACAAGCACAGCCACTGGGGTCCTAAGCAGCCACCTACTCTTGTCCTGCCCAGCCTATAGCTGTCTTTCAAAAGCAACCTTTCTGCTCATGCATCTGCACTCCACTCCCTGTTAAGAGGAGTCTGGCCTCCCCTAGTTCCAGGAAACCTTGAAGATGGCACCTTCAACTGGAGGAGGGAGAAAGGTTCTGGATCCACTCATCTGCTCCTCCAAACCAACCACCTAACTCCTTCCTGAACACTTCTGCCCTCTCAGCAGGTGGCTACCTGAACTGGGTGGCAGCATTCCCCCACCCCCCAGGTCCCCCAAAGGGTGCGTTCCCTGCATACAGCACCTTTTGTCTGGCTGCAGCAGGGACTCAGGGCTGCTATTAACCACCCCCAATGCCTTTTCTCCACCTGACAGCATCTTGTCGGGAGAGGCTGGGGCTCCTCTGGTTGAAGTCGGGTCTGCCAGCTGCCGAGGACCAAAGCTCCCGCTCTGCTGGGCTGCAGGGCTTTCATGTTGCACTTCTGAAAGATAATAAAATATCAATCGTTTTGCCGTAGCAACGGGTTTAAGAGACTTTCTGAAGTATTGAATCGTCAGAAAAAAAATTTTTTTTTTGCTTTTAAGCACAGTGCATTATTAATAAAGTAATCCATTAGGTCAAGCAGTGAAGGGTCACCACAGAGACGGAAAGATCTGTTTTGCAAACGGTTAAACTTCGAGTTTTAAGATTAATTGCTTTCATTTGGATGCTTGCTCTTGGCCTAGCTATCTCCACTTTACTGGAACTCAGGGTCCGGGCTTTCTAAATGCTGCTGGGTCTGCCTGTCAGTGAAAGGCAGCTGAGCTCCAACTTTCCCGGAGAAACAGCCCTTCTTCCCCTGGCACCTGCGGCTTGGGCTGGCACCAGGCAGTGGGCTTTTGGGGGAGGGTTAAAGTCCCAGGGGAGCAAAGAGAGCTACAGCTCTGAACCCTACCCAAGTCAAATGAGCCCTTGGGCTGTTTGAGAAGAGGCCTTTGAGTAGGAGCAGACAGCAGAGAGTCTGAGAGGGCCCAAGAACAGTGAGAGCTTTGGTCTGTGTGGGACTGGGCAGGAGAGGATGCTGGGGCATCCAGCTGGGGATGCTGGGATACTCTCAGGTGCACACAGGAGAAGGGCAGGGCTGGGTATAAACGGTCTTTGCAAAGGCCCAGCAGGAAGGTGGGGATGACCATAGGAAGCAGCAGGCGGGTTGTGGAACTAAACACCAGACATGATTCCTAGAGCATTTTTAATAAGTAAAAATGCCGAAGAGAGTGAAGCTGGACTGAGGAGGACCAGACAGCGGAGTCTTCAATTGTGAATGACCGCTAGGAGCACAGCCTCCACAGCTGACTCAGTTGATCCACCAGAATCGGCACATGGCTATGCTTGGGTACGAACCAGCCCTTGCTGGGCCACTAGTAGGATTTCCTAGGATAGACCCTCATGTTCTAGGCCACAGAGAGTCCTGGGGCCTCTCCTGGCAGAGTGTGCTCACCACTGTCCCAGCCCTGGAGAGGCAGGCAGGCCCTGATGCTGTTCCATGCCAGAGACCCCAGCCCATCAGCAGGAAGGCAGAGCCAAGTGGACACTGCTGCCTGCTGAGGCCTGGTAAAGGCCTTGTGAGTCTGGCAGGGTGGGGACCAAATCATGCACTTGCCCAGTGCCTAGAAGCTGGGGAGTGGGAGGGTTACCATCTGCATCTACCATAACCAGCCCCAGCGGCAGCCCTCCTTTCTGCTGGGAATGAGGCATCACATCCTGAGCTGTACATACAGCTGCTTCCCCTTCCTGCCCAGACTTAGCCAGGCAGAGTGCCTGTAAAGATGGGTAACCCCCTCACACACACACACACACACACCCGAGCCTTGGGTGAAGAAGCAGGTGCGTCTCTCTGTTCCCTGCTCTTCCATTCATTTGCTCACACAGAGCAGCACTAAGAGGGGGACAGGGAAACAACATAAATTGGTCTGTCGTCCAGAATCCATGTCTCGCTAATGTACCCAGATTAACTCAACTGTAAATTGTCTCCTTGGATGGTGGTGTCTTGCTAAAAGTTTCCCATATGATTCATGATTTGGATTGCTTTTAACGGCTATTGGCTAAGCAAGCCGGTGACTGTACAAGGTGATGCAATTGGCATTAGTGAGGGGAGGCACGGGAGCGTGTAATGCAGTCAATACTGCATTAACTACTGATGCCCAATTACAGGGAGCAGGAGAGAGCCTTTCAGGAGCATTAGGACTGGGGGAAGCTGAGATCACTGGCTGCTGCTCGCCTAAAAGCTTCACCCTTTGGATGCCGGGGCTCAGTGCTGGCATGGCCACTCACTTGGCCTCTGTGGTTGTGGGAACTGCCTTTTTCTCTTGCTGTCTGTTTCTGAACATGTCCCACAAAGATGCCTTTAGCACATGAAAATGGACGTTTCCCTAGAGCTGGGACCCGCCTCTCCCTCCCGAGAATTGATTCCTTACTCCACCCTGTGTCACCCTGTGTCCCAGAGTCAGACCAGGTGGCTGTCCCATGAGCTTCCATTTAAGGAACTTCACAGCAGGCCCTATTTGTGGGCAGCACCAAGAGGAGGTCTATTTTGGTCTCTCACCCTTGGAACAGATGGATGATTGCCAGTGAGCACTGGCAGTTGACTCCCTGTGGTCATGGGCAAAGGAAACACGAGGTTCAGCCATGGCCCAGGGCGAGGCTGCCACAGTTGGGAGGTGGCTGTGGCTAGACAGGTTGTGCTGTCTGAGCAGAAGGCAGAGCTGTGATGGTGCAGCTAGGGAAGGCTAGGGGCCAGTGACTTGAGCCATGTTGGGGTCTAGAGCAGATGCAGGTCCAGGGAGTTAGGAGATCCCTCCAGAGCTGTGCCCCCATGTAGCAGGGAGGCCAAGGCTGTTGCTGGATCCATCTCCAGGGTCTAGAGGGCCTCCCAGAAAGCCCTGTTCAGGGACGCTGAGAAGACTAGAAGATGTTAGGGCAGAAGGTAGAGGAAAGGACATGGGTGTCCCAGTGTGCCAGGTACTGTTTGACTTGCTGCCACCTCTGTCATTGCACTAAGCTATGCAGGTCCAGTATGTCCACTGTGATTTTGTGTTACACGCCCACCCAGTGTAGAGGTTGCTTGCCTCTAAACCTTTGCCTCTCTACCTTCTCATCTCTACAGTGAGAACAGCCATACCTAATTGGCAGGATTATACTCAGGATTAAGTGAGATACTGTCCATGTATACATTTGATGAGCCAGAAAGCCTCATGGCTGTGTGGAGCAACATTGCTCCGTATTCAGTTACAATATGATCTGAAATAACTCTGTGTCCAGTCCAGTGCTTTGTTCACTGGTAAGCACTGGGTCTGTACCCTCACTCTGCCAGTTTATTTATCATGGCCCTTAATCATTGCTGCCTGGGAGGAAGGCTGACCTCACTACTTGCCCATGTCCAGATCCCCACGGCAGGTGGCACCTTGGGAAGAGGTCTCTAAAGCCATTCTTTGCAAATTCCTCCATTTATAGGTGGAAGTCGAGGTTCAAATAGGGCAAAAGGGCTGCCTAGGGTTCCATGAGGAATTGGAGCCTAGAGCATCAGCATCTTTTTGCCATGCCTTCTGCCCTAGCCCCGAGGCGTGATGAGGCTGGGTAGTAGAAAACTCTGATTACAGCAAACATCAACTGGACTGGGACTACGGACCACGTGCTTGGGTGTCCCAGTTTTACCCCTTGCCAGCCTACTGACAGCCCAGAAGATGCAGTTCTATCCTCAGATGTAGGTGAAAGGTGCTGATGGACACTCACATCTGTCCTGGTCCTTTTGAAGTGGAGAAGCCCCAGAGGTTCCTATGGCATGTATCCCATCTTGCTTCCCTGTCCTGTCTGGAGTTGGAGGACATTGAGACATGCAAGATGTCCTCCCATTCCCAGGCTTAGCGCTTTGTGGTGCTGCTAGAGTGAGTTTTCCTGGCAGGCCCATATTTGGGATTGGACTACACCAGTGGAGTCAACTTGTCCTGGCTTGTAAGATATTCTGTGCATCTCTTCCCAACTCTGAGTTCAGAGACACTGCATTGGTAGCTTGAAATTAGCCACAATTTGTACCATGGACATAAGCAAACACTACAAATCAGGGCGTTTTCCCAAAGACTTGGTTGTTAAGCATGCATCAGCACATCACCGGATTGCATTCATCTGGGACTCTGGACCTACCTTTTTGTCCTCTGCTACCGCCATTCTCATCTCACCTACTATCTTTCTCCTGGTGCTCATTACAACCAGTCTGACCAAACCTCTGCTACCCTGGCATCCTGCCTGAGGCCTACTGCTGCTTTGACCATCACACTAAACTATGCAGGTTTAGTATATCCTCTCTGGTTTTGGGTTCCATGAAGACTCAGCATTTGCCTCTATTCCCTTGCTCCTATGTCCTCCTTGCCTGGCATGCCCTTTCTCCTTTAGTTGGCTGAGGTTTCTCCCAGACCATTCCAGACCATGCTCAGAGACACATCCACCAAACCTAGCAACAATTTGTTCACCACTGGTGGGTATGTGTTCATTTCGTGTTCTAAGGCAGGAGTCCACAGTAGCTGATACAATTAGGGGAAAAGTAAAAGCAGGTGGTGTGAGAGGAGTGAGTAGGTTGTTCCAGATTGCAGGGGCAGCTGCCCAGTATGAAGGCCCATGGGCTCAGATCACTAGCTCCTCCCTCCTGTCCCTTCCCCTGGAGGTCAACTGGGCTTTCTTGAGTGGCCTCCTGTCTTCAGGTGTAGTCTGCTAGCATGATTCAGAAAACCTGGGTTTTGTCCCAGCTGACTGCTGTGTGACTTCAGGCAATGCACTGGGCCTCAATTTTCTCATCCCTACAAAGGGTGAAACACCTAACTGGCACTTTATGTCCAAGCACATACTTGGTAAACCAAAAAGTTTCATGCTTGTGTGAATTGACATTGCTCTCTGCACAGTTACAGTATGATCTTTTGGCTTTGGCCTCTCAGCCTTTAGGAGTCATAAAACACAATAGCTATCATTATACTGAACCCTTACTTAAAAGTGCAGCATTGTGCCGTCTATATGTATCAAGTAGTTATTGCTGCATAATCAGTTACCCTAAAATGTACAGCCTCAACACAATAAGCATTTATTTAACTTGAAAATCTGTGGGTCAGTGATTTAAGCAGGGCTTGGCTGAGCAGTTTTTCTGGTTTCAGCTGGGCTCACTCACACCTGGAGGATGGAGGATGGCTGATCAGTTGGATGCTGGGCGTGAAAAGACTGCGAGGCCCTCATTAGCCAGTAGGCTTGTCCGACTTGTTCTTATGGCAGAGACCGGTCCAGAAGGTGTGGAAGCACACAAGGCTTCTCTTTTTTGAGAGAGTCTCGCTCTATTGTTCAGACTGGAGCGCAGTGGCACAATCACAGCTTCCTGCAGCCTTGACCTTTTGGGCTGAAGTGATCCTCCTTCTTCAGCCTCCCAAGTAGCTGAGACTATATCACCATGCCTAGCTAATTTTCGTATTTTTTTGTAGAGATGAGATTTCACTATGTTGCCCAGTCTGGTCTTGAACTCCTGGGATCAATCGATCCACCTGCCTCAGCCTCCCAAAGTGCTGGGATTACAAACGTGTGCCACCACGCACCACCGCACCCGGCCTACACAAGGCTTCTGAGGCCAAGGTTTGGCACTGGGATGTTGTCACTTCTGCTGCATTCTATTGGCCAAAATAAATCACAAGGCCAGCCCAAGTTCAAAGGGTGGAGAAGCAGATTCCGCTCTTGAAGGTAGGAGGTGAAAGTCATATAACAAATGGTGTGGCTATGGGGAAGGGTAGCGAATTGGGGTCATTTTTGTAATCAGTCCACCAAGCATCTTCCATATATAATCTCATTTAATACCCCTAAGAACCTTAGGAAGAAGCTACTATTACCCTCATTTTACAGATGAGAAAATTATTGTACAAAGAGATTGAGTAATTGGTTCCACTACAGCTCAAGAGTGCTAGAGCTGGGCTGTGAACCCAAGCAGGTTGACTGCAGAGTCAGTGCACTCACTCTCTGTGCTCTGTCTGCTCCCTTTTCCAGCTGTCAGACATGAGGATGCAGAGAAAGACTCTCAGAGTTCAAGGAAAGGTGAGGAACCTTCGAGATGACTTGGGGTGGAAGGAAGCTTGCTGTGGGCAGTTTGAGGGGGGCTGCCATGGGAGCCCAGCTCCATTCCTCCCAGAGCCACCCTGGCAGGGGAGGGACCATAATGAGGTCAGTCCCCATTGCCTCTTTCAGGTTTTCCTCTCTGTCCTGCAAAGCCACTAGACAGCTTGAAAGGATGTGATGCTCTGTGTTCCCAGAGCTGACTTAGACCTGGGCATATATGCAGATGCAGCGAGGTGAGAATCAATTCATTGGTTGGCCCCTAGCCTCAAAATGGGGTGGTAAGTGGGCTGGTGAGAGGCCTGTGTACATTCATAAACCAGCTGATTGAAAAGCAATATTTCAGATAAATACAAGCCAGCGATCTATCAGTGGTTGTAATAAAACCCAGGCTTCAGGCTGTGATTTTATTTTGAAATAATAAGAATTGCTTGATTCTTTTTACTTGAGTTACCATGGTAATTCCGGCGTGGAGCAGTGTTATATTGATTTAGAAAGTGGACAGTAATATTTCTTTTGTGTTATTCTGTTTCTAGGCCTTGATTTCTAATTTCCACTTGGAGATTACTTTTATAAATTTCTTAAGTCCTTCCACTTTTTTTTCCTCTCACAGTATAATTTTCCTCTCATACGCTGCTATGTTCTGAGCTTATTGGTTTGCTCTTATTTTAAATTAAACTTGCTGGTTTCAAATATTGAAATGACATCTTTGTCTGTGTCTGTACTTTGGTTTAGCAAAATATTACAGTCTGACGCTTTCTGCTTAATAATTTAAGGGAGGCATTCTGTCGGCCCTCACTGGGTGCTGATAACTTATGACTCAACCAACGCAGGCCTTAAACTCCTGACATTTTAATATTGTGTGGCGGGAGTGGCTGCCCTTCTTCTCTGAGTCTCAGTGGGGAAAAATTCGTGTGGTACCCCAGAAAGGAGTTTTAATAAATCAACTTTGCTGGTTGGCATGATGACTTGATAGAGAGCAGGAGGGAGACCCACTCTTGCCAGACAAGTGGGAGCAGCGCTGGCCTGGGCTCCTACAGTCCTGCTCTATCCTGTGTGTCCTCTCCCCTCAATCTTTAAAAACCCTAATCCCTGACGACAGTATCCAGGAAGGACTGAGTGGGGCTACCTGTGGGTGCCATCAGAATGTTCAAACTCTCTGATTCTCAGTTTTCCTTTTGTAAAACAAGTGGAATTAGCATGGGCTTTGAGTCACACAGGTTCAAATCCTGTCTCTGCTGCTAAGTCATTCTGATGAGTAAATTCTACTAATAATTTCAAGTAGTAAAATGGGTATGAACACGGTTACCTTTTAAGTCTGTTGAGACTTGATCAGGCAAAGCTTCTGACAGTCTTGCAGATGATTGGTGTCATTTCCCTGTCCTCCCTGGGGTACTGGTGAGAGCAGGGGAGACAGGGGAAGTGGATGTGCTTTGGAAAACTTGCCCTGCTCCAGACAGGCCTGGAGTTCCCAGCCCTGGGAGGATTACTCTTTGGAAAGGGCTCACGGCTGTGGCTCCTTGAGGATGTGAAGCAGCTTCTCCCACTTTCCTCCTCTGCCCAGCTGAGGGCAGGGGGCCTGGGTAGGGCAGCTGGAGACAGGGCTCTGTCCTCTGGGCTCCTCTCCTCAAAACACTCCACCTCAAGGCCTGTGCTCTAGGAGGAAGTTCACAACAACATGGGTTGTCAGGCAGAGAGCTGTCTGCAGGGCCCCCTCTCAATGGCCTGAGGAGAGGGCCCTTCTCTACAGAGCATGTATGCCAGTGTGACAGTGTATTAATTATCTACAGCTGTGTAACACATTACTTCCAAAATTAGCAGCTAGAAACAATACCCACTTATTCTCTCATTGCTGTGGGACAGGAATCTTTACGGGGTCCTCTGCTCTGGGGTTTCTCTCAGACTGTGATCAAGGTGTCACCTGGGGCTGTGGGTTCATCTCAAGATTCATGTGGGGTTGTTTCAAGCTCAGTAATTTAGTTGCTGGCAGAATGCAGTTCCTCACGGGCTGCTAGACTGAGAGCCTCCATGCCTTGCTGGCTGCGGTGGCCATGCCGTATGGGCCTCTCCAACGTGGCTGCCAGCTTCCTGAAAGCCATTGAAAGACAGTGTCTGCTCACAAGAAGAAAGTCTGTCTACGAATCACAGATGTGACGTTTCATCACCTTTGCTGTGTTTCCTTTCTCGGGAGCACGCCACTAGGTCCAGCCCACACTCAAGGAAGTGGGGCAGATGACATAAGGGTATGAGTGCCAGGGGGCAGGATCACTGGGGACCATCTTAGAAGGTGGCCTGCCATGAGAGGCCAGCTTCTGGAATAGCAACTGCCTCCAGAGAGAATGCCTCACCAGCTCCATTCCCAGGAGGCCTCCTGGGTCACCTCATGCCAGGGAAGGGCACAGATGTCTCAGAGTCTATCATTTCATCTTCACAACACCCTTGGGAGGCTAAGAGGACAAATACTAGCTCCATTTTGCAGAGGACTAGGTTGTGTCCAGAGAGGAAAAGATGCATGCCTGGGATACCCCAGCAAACTGGCATGTGGAAGAGTTCAGGCGAGAACCAGGCCCCGCCTGCCATGAGCCTGGGGAGGTGGCGGTAAAGACACTCGCGGGCCCTCCCTAGCTCTAGCTGTGGGAGGGATGGTGCTGAATATGTGCGGACACACACACACACTGTCACACACACTCACTCCCACATACATGCACGCACACTACATGCCCACTACACACCCCCATACACACCACACACACCTATACACACACATATGTTCACATACACACATTCACACACACATGCACACCCACCCACACAGACACATGCATTGTCTCTCACACACACTCACACACCACACACACACACACACACACACACACACACCTGGACCAGTGCGGGGGGCTGCTGGATTTTGTTCTCACAGGTGGTCAGTTTTCCAAGGCTGGGACGGCCCTACAAAGCCGCCCCAGTGGGGTCTATCACCCCAGGGTCTCCCTTCTCAGTCTGCCGGGATGATACCCGCAGAGGAGGTGAGGGTGGTTCCTTCCTGAGCCAGCCTCCCCGCTGCTGTTGGATTGAGGGCCTCACCTCTTTCCTGGCTGTTACAGGGGCAATGGAGGCGGCGTTTTGAGGCAGCCTGGGCAGAGGTAGTGTCGGCAGTTCCTCACGTGGGAGCAGGGTGGAGGAGGCTCTCCTGCGGGCTGAAGCACTCCCGTAAGCAGGTTGGTGGGCACGGGGCTGGGAGCCAGAACTGCTGCATCCACATCCCTGCTCTGCCACCACCTCACAGTGTGTCCTTGGGCTGGTCCCTTCCCCTTTCTGGGTCTTGGTTTCCCCATTTGCATTCCCAGAGTGCCTGCCGGCTTCATACCCTGTGGCGTCGTATATGGAGACATGACTATTGGGGAATGGGTGTGGCAGGGCCAGGCCAGCAGAAAGGAACTCCCAGTGAGGTCTCTTTCTCTTTCATTGGTCTCCTAGGGTCGGGACACACAGTTTCCCAGGTGAGAGCATCTGTAGCCCTCAGCCCTCCACACTTGGTCTTGTCACACTCAATCCAGGTGGAAAGCCCTGCCCCCTGCTGTTTGCAGGTAGAGTCTCAATTAGGAGGCAGAGGGGACCCCTGGAGTAGGTTCAGAGACTCGAGGCCAGTGAATGGAAGTCATAGCCTTGGACTGAGAGTACCCCAGTCAATTACATCCTTTTATGGCTGGGGAAACTAAGGCACTAAGAAGCGTCTGCCTCCTTTCTCAGCTGAGTATCTCTGAGATACTTTCTGAGTAGAAATATCTGTGCCCAGCAGACGCTGCATCCGATTGGCATGGGGCCTTGAGGCTGCACCCCAGCTCTGTCAGTCAGAGGCCATCTCTTCCAGGCAGCCGCTCTCCCCCAGCCAGAAGCTGTTTCCCATCCATGAGGCATCTTCTTGGCAGGGGCCAGGGCTCTGGGGAGCAGTGGGCAGTGGGCAGGGCTCCCTCAGGCACCTGGTTCCAAGCTGGCACTCCACCCAAATGCAGAGTTCAATGCTTTGACCTGCCTTTGTGCCCTGAGGATGTTTTCATGCTATTCTTTGATCCTCAGAGTGCTTAGCAGATCACTGCTAAAATATGCCTTTGACATGAGCATAAGATCTCATTAGTATTATTGAGATATTATTCTCCAAAAAAAGATCCACGAAAAAATTAAAATTGGTTGAAATAATTAACACAAAGTAAAACTGGCAACAACTAAGACTGCACCTGGTAAAGTATGTTACCGACTAAAAATTGACAGAAGAATCAAATCTTCCTGAGAAGTTTAGAGCTGGTGACGCTGGCTCGGGAAGCATTTTCTGGTAGAAATAATTGCCAGAAAAGAATCCCAACAGCGGCAAAAACTCGAATTTGTGAGATCTGATGTGAGCCAAAAGCTGATCATAAGCCAATAGTCACCTTTAACAATTTAAAAATAATTGATCCCAATGAAAATAATCTCCACAAAATTCAAAAAAAATGGGGAAGGGTGAAGAAATGGTTTAACACGAATGAATAGAAAAGTGATCAAGGAATTAATTGACTTAATGAAGCTCATTAAGAGTTACTTTATTGATGAAAAATTCTCAGTGTTGGTATAATTGTTATCAAAATGTAGATGTTAAGGGCTAACCCCTACTAGTAGATGCTTAGTAAATATTTGTTGAGCGGATAATGAATGAATGAGTTTACAGGTGAAGGAGGTCAGGAGAGGATCAGAGAGAATCAAAAGGATTCCTTTGTCCCAGAAAGAGGACAAGGAACCCCAGGTTCAAGACTGCAGAGGCCATTGTGACTGGAGCTTGGGGCATCATCAGTGAGGCTGCAGGGTGGTCAGGGCTGGCAGTGCCACATTGTGCAGAGCCTTGCAGGCCGTGGGTAGCAGTTCCAGTTTCCCTACATCCTCAGGGGGCGCATGTGCAGGTTTCTTACATGTTACATGGGTATATTGCATGGTGGTGAGGTTCAGGGTATGACAGATCCTGTCACCCATCAGTGTCTGTTGTTCCCATCTTTATGTCCATGTATACAACAGGACACCTTTGAATGGCTTGAGGTAGAAGCAAGATTCTTGCTCAAATTTACATTTCATTAAGACCATTTGGATTACTCTGTGGAGAGCAAATGGGAGGGGATAAAACTAGAGGCAGAGAAAGCAGCAATAATGGAGAGGGAGGGGTTCTTTTTCAGCTGTACAGACGGACCTCTCCCCATCCCTCCAGCTTCAGATGGCCCCACGCTCCTGCCTGCCTCCCTTCAGTTTCCTCCAGTGCTTGCAGACTGGGTGTGTGCAGGGTGAGGCAGGTGGGGGTCTGGGTTGGTCAGAGGAGGCAGTTGAGGTTTAGGAGAGGAACTGTGCTGAAGCTGTGGCCTTAGGAATGAGAGCTCATCTGAGGTCTTCTGGTGGTCAAGATCCTGGCTGGAGCTGCTCAGCTCCCTGTAGCGGGGCTTGAACTTGTGGCCAGAGCTGGAGTTGAGCTCCAGGGAAGGTAGACCAGAGGCCCTGGCTGCAAGCCTGTCCTTGCCCAGCTTTGTCCCTGAGGCCCTTGCTTGCCCAGCCCAGCTTTGGCTTGAAGGCTTCCCCAACCCTTCACTTCCTCCTCTGCTGCTGTCATGACTGGACCATGATTCTGGCTTTCTAGGCTCTAAGAGAAGGAGTCAAAGACTGTGGGCCTGAAGCAGGTGGGAAGACACCAGGACTGGGAGGTAGCAAGTCCAGACCTATCCAGCCACCCGACGGTCAGTCCCTGACTCCTCTGGCCTCCTATGATCTGTCTGTAAAGTGTTTCTTGGCCCTCCCACTCTGGGCCAATGTTCTTTCTCCCGACTGGCTTTCATAAAAGCTGCTGATTCTGGGAAAGAGGCATGGCTCAGGGTCTCCCTACCCTTACCTGTTTCTACTCTAGTCCACCCCCAATTATATTCAACTAGGATCAGTCTAGAGAAGAGCAGAACTTGTTTGAGGCCTCAGAGCACCTCCGTGTGGTCTGGGAACTATGCCTAAGGTCTTGCCTCTGCAATGAGCTGTCCCTCAGGGGAGAGGTCTGTATAGTGGTCTGTCTGTAGACTCAGGTGTCTATAGTGGTGCATGGTACCATTCCTGCCTGGTTGCCCAGGGTCTGGAGACCCAGCAGCCCACTCCATGCTGTCTCAAGGGCACACACTCTTCTCCCTGTGGTCCATACTACTGGGAATCCTGCCCTCCCTTCCATGGTAAAGGCTTTGGACTCACTCTCCCAAAGAGAGAGAACCCCCAAGAGCACCAGCTCAGATACATGCAGATGTGAAATCTTTAGAATTCTTTGAAAGCGACAGCAGCAGCATGAGGACCTGACCACTTGCTGCAGGGGTAGCTGTCTTTTGACTTGGTAGGTAACAAGCATGAACTGTGGATTTCAGTCCTGCTCTGCGGTCCTCTGACTGTGGGCTCTCCGGCAAGTCTTGCTCTACCACCCACTGCTACTGGGTGTTATTGGGCAAACCACTTCACTTTTCTGAGCCCTGGTCACATAAGTTAAGACCCAGAACATCCTCCCTGTCCCCTGCACAGAACTCAAATGAGAGAAAATGTTTTCATGTGTTTTGGCCCACCCGAGGAAGTGTTGGTGAGAACATAGTGGCTGCATAAAGGGAAGGGCACTTGCAACATGCGCTCCTGCCACCTCTTACCTTGAGAGGGCTTCTCATCCCTGGGCCTCATGGAACTTTGGGAGAGAAATTTAGAGAAGTTCAAGGGTAGTTTCCCTGAGGAGCAGCTTCCCAAGACAGCATTTCATGCTGAATCCGTGTAGACTCAGGGAACTAACCTCATGACTAGAAAATGAGCTTGTGTCCACTTGCTTCAAGGCCCAGATAGTCCTTTCAAGTGACCAGAGCTGTCCTGTCTCCTCCATAGGGCTCTCTCCACTGCGGGAGAATTGGAGGCTGGTCTGCCTCTGCAGAGATGAGGCCTGAGCCGCTGTGACTACTCTCAGTCTATCCCTGTTCATTCCCAACTTGGGGGCAGGCAAATGCCCATGCCCCCGTGCAGCCCCAGCTCCCCCTGCTGACCAGGATGCTTCATCTTTTTGGGTCATCCTCTCAGATTAGCTACAAAGGGTACTGTCCCTAGTCTGGGCATGGTGCTCTCCCCTTCCAAAGGCAGCCTCGTTGCTTTCCTTCCTAGCCTCGTGGCCTGGATCTAAGCTGGCACATCCCTGTGCCAGGTGGGGCTCACAGGCCCTGGGAGAGGGCAGCATCCCTTACCCAACCCTGCCTGGGGGCCTGGAAGTCCTCACTATGATGCTATTCATTATGCATGTACCATTATGCACATACTGTTATGTACTTGTGGTGTCCAAAGTCGGACAAGCTCAAGGTCCTGAAGGAGGGACCCCTCTGCCATGGGCATGCTCAGTTTGCAGGTAGGGCATAGTCCTTGAAGGATGCAGAAATTTCAACAGAGACCTGAGAAGACAAAATGATAATGCAGTTGTGGAAGCAGATGGGCCAAGGAGAGTGATGGATCCAGTAAGGTTTCAGTTTCTTGGGGAGCAGGGCTGGAAAAGTGGATAGAGTCAGATTTCTGGATGTGGGGGTCTGGGGAAGGAGGTAAGGGGGTGCTATGGAGCCCTTTCATCACTTTCATCCCAGCAGGGGCATGGAGTGACCAGGGCCTGCCCCCTGTGAGGCTGGCCGTGGGGCCTCCCAGGTCCCCCCACCTGGCAGTTTCTAGCTGCCACAGGTTATTGCCCCCCTTTGCTGACCCCAGAACTGAATATTTTATGAACTGGTTTCTCCTGTTCTCAAAGGAATATTTATATTGTTTTCGTTTGTCTCATTTTATAATAGCTTTATTGATTTATCATTTGCATACCACAAAATTAACCTTTTTAAAATATATACTTTAGTGGTTTTTAGTATATTCACAGACTTTTGCAATCATCACCACTATCTAATTCAAGAACATTTTTATCACCTCAAAAAGAACCTTCACCCCATTAGCAGTCACTCCCAATTCCTCCCTCCCTGGCAACCACTAAACTACTTTCTGTTTGTATAGCATTGCCTATTCTGGACATTTCATATAAATGGAATCATGCAATATGTGGTTATTGTATCTGCCTTCTTTCTTGGCATAATGTTTGCAAGGTTCCTTCACGTTGTAGCATATGTTAGTACTTCATTTCTTTTTGTGGCCAAATCGTATTCCATTGTATGTATATACCATGTTTTATTTATTCGTTTGTCAATTGATGGACATTTGGGTTGTTTCTGTTTTTTGGCTGTTCTGAGTAATGCTGCTAGGAATGTTCATGTACAAGTTTTTGTTAAGACCTATATTTTCATTTTTCTTGGGGATATACTTAAGAGGGGAATTGCTGGGTGATACAATTTCAATGTTTGTCCCCTCAAATCTCATGTTGAAGTGAGATTCTCAGTGTTGCAGGTGGGGACTGGTGGGAGGTGATTGGATCACGGGGATGGCTTCCTCATGAATGGCTTAGCACTATCCACTTGGTGATCAGTGAGTTCTTGCTCAGTTCACTCAAAATCTTGTTGTTTAAAAGAGTGTGGCACCTCCCCCATCTCCCTTGCTCCCAGTCTTGCCATGTGACTTGCGTTCTCCCCTTCCTCTTCTGTCATGATTGGAAGCTTCCTGAGGCCTCACCAGGAGCAGATGCCGGAGCCATGCTTGTACAACCTACAGAACTGTGAGCCAATTAAACCTCTTTTCTTTACAAATTACCCAGCCTCAGCTATGTTTATAGCAACACAAGAACACACTAACACACTGGGTCATATGAAAACTCTGCATTTGGGGATATTTGTTTTTAAATTCAAATGAATAGTACATGAGTATTTAGGAGAGAAGCCATCCTTAATTGTCTGGGCTTCTGGAAGGGAGGTACCCTTAGCTTGGTACTGAGGTTCATTGGCACTTTGGATACGTCTTTTGCCTACTGGCTTCAGTTTTCTGATCTATGAAGTGGCGTTAGTACTGATCTCTGCTCACCTCAAGGGCTTCTGTAAATAATTACTACTTGCGGGCCGGGCGCAGTGGCTCATGCCTGTAATCCCAGCACTTTGGGAGGCCGAGGCAGGTGGATCACAGGGTCAGGAGATCGAGACCATCCTGGCTAACACGGTGAAACCCCATCTCTACTGAAAATACAAAAAATTAGCCAGGCATGGTGGCACATGCCTGTAGTCCCAGCTCTTCGGAACGCTGAGGCAGGAGAATGGCATGAACCCGGGAGGCAGAGCTTGCAGTGAGCTGAGATTCCGCCACCGCACTCCAGCCTGGGTGACAGAGCAAGACTCTGTCTCAAAAATAATAATAATAAAAAAATTACTACTTGCATAGCATGTCATAGATAGCAAAGGACTTCTGCTTGCTTCAGGTACTTTCATTCTTCAGCCCTGCAAGTTGAATGTTATTGCTCTAGTTTTGCTGATGAGGAAGCCGAAACTCAGAGAGGCTAAATGACTTGACTGAGTTCACAATGTGGGTCGATGGCAGAGCCTGAACTTGAACCCAGACTTACCAGAGTCCAAGTCCCTGGCCTGAACCCTTGCCTCAGATGTGTCTCTAAGCAAAGCAGGGCCCAGACATGGCCAGTTGTAGGCTCTGAAGCAGAGCATGCTATAGGAGAGAAAAGGATGCTACAAAAGTCCATTTTTAGCTGTGTGACTTTAGTTAAGTTGTTCCACCTCTCTGAGCCTCAGTTTCCCCATCCACAAAATGGAAGCAATAATTATAACTTATAGCAGTGCAACAAGGACTTGGGAAGATGCTGTACATGAAGTGCTGGGCATGATGCCAGGCACACAGAAAGTAGCTGGTAGAAGTTTATAGGGCACACGAGGAGGGGTGAAGAGGATGCAGGGTACTGTGGGACTGTTGGGGAGAAGTGGCTGGCTTCTGGGCTGGTCACAGCAAGCTTTAAGGAGGAGACCTCACTTGGGCTGGCCAGGAAGGTGAGCAGAAGGTGGAGAGTCCCCTGGGAAGGCCCAGTGTTTTCTGACCTGGTGCTGCTGAAAACCACGAGGGGTTCCCAGGGTTCTCAAGAGATTTCCCATGTTGGGAGTTTGTGGACAAGCTCTGCTGGTGCCCCCAGCCCTTACCCCCAGGCCAGCCTGCAGATGCCTGAGAGGGGGGCTTGCGTGACTGCCTCAGTTAGCCCGAGCGGTAATAAAACACTTTAAATTTATTGTGACATTTGGATTTAATTAAAAAGTACACACTTAGGGAAGTAGAACATAATGGGGAGAGAGGCAGTGTGGCTTTTCCCCTCCTTTCTTCCCCAAACTAATTAGCATTGTATTTTAAATTGTTTATGTGCCGCTAATCATCGTAATAAATCATTTATACTGAAAAAGACACACTCGGCTGTGCCCGCCTTGCGGGTTCTGCTCACAGGGCTCTATCGCGAACAAATTGATCTGGAAGTGAATTTATTAACCACTAGGGAAGAAATCATTAGTGCTTTCTCTAAACATTCCCCAGGTACGCTTTATTGCCACAGTTTATGCTGTAACTAAGAGGAGCATTATCAGGTCCATGTTGTAATTTCCTTGCAAAGCCAGCAGCCCACTCCCAAGCTAGGGGCTGGGAGGGGCTGGGGAGTCCCTGCCTCCTCTCCTATATGTGATCTGGTGACCCCAGCCTCCTTTCCTGGTGCTCCTTATTCCAGAAAGGGCTCCCTATAAAGCCCCTGCAGGCCCGAGGCCTTGGTGGCTGCATTCTGTTGTCTCTTACCCACAGGGTGGTTCACACTCATTCATGTTTATGTGTCAGGAGTATGGCTTAAAGTTGGGAGCTAGCCAGGGGTTTGGAAAACTCTGGGGCTGGGGCTGAGGGAATCAGTGATCTCAAAGAGTCTTGTCATAGACCAGCTTCCCCACTCAGAGATGGTGAATGCACGCACTGTGAGCTAATGATAGGCTGGGAGGCACAAATGGGGCTCAACAGGGACCCAGGCAGGAGTGGGAGGCTGCAGCCGAAGCTGCCAGGAACATCTCTGTGGGCTCATGCCTCCAAAGGCCTTCCTACTGCAGGCCTGGGGCCTTCTCAAGGGTTTGGCTAGAGCAGTCTGTTCTGGCTTGGTGAGGCCCACTGCCCTGTGCCTCCTTGTCCACCTCACCTGGGTGCAGGGCCCAGGCAGTACTTGTACTCCAGACGTGGTCTGACAGATGACAGACAGCATGGCTGTCAGCTCCCTGGCTGCAGACTCTGTGCTGTGGACAATGCGGCCTGCGGCCACACCAGCTTGCCCAGCAGCTGGCCCACCCTGCTGACTCTCACACAGGATGACACTTTCCCTTTGCACCTGGGGGCTTCAGACCACTCTCACTTTGCAGGGGCTGCACTGCAAGACACACAGCAGGCTTTCTCCCACCAGGTTTCCAGAAGAGACATTCACTTCTGAACAAGGATCTTCTGCCTGGGAGCCCATGGCTGGTCTAGGATACAGATCCCAACCTGTCTGATTCCAAAGCTCATATTCTAAATGGCTTCATCCACGGTTGCTCCCTGAGCCTCCTCAGTCATGCGGGAGGCTGAAGGGAGATCTGGCCCACGTGGGCCTTGCTTTCAGCGTCTCCCTCTTATCCAGGTCTGCAAAGAAGTGCTGAAGCAACCCCCAGGGCTTCAACAGGAAGCCCTGGGGCAATGCCTCAGGCAGGCATCCCAGAGGCAGTGCTGTCTCAGCCACAGCCAAAGGGGTTCCCATCCCTGCTGCTCCTGGGGGTGGGGCCTGGAGTCTCCCTCCTAACCCCCAGCCCTTCCTCCCCTCACCCAGCCCAGTGGCTGGCAGATGGGCTCTGGCAGCTTCAAGAAGGAAGCAGGACCCAGCAGCTGCCTAGGCTCAGCTTGCTGGGAGGGTCCCCTCTTTGTGCCTGGAGAACGCATTTAAAAGTTTGAATTCAAAATTGATTTTGAAGGGCCCTAATCTCCCATCCCCTGGTGCTCACGGTGTGTCTGCAGCTCCTGCCAGACTCTCGTTTTCTGGTTCAGCGCGCTGGTGCTCACGTCCCTGATGCTGTGAAATTGAGACTCGTCTGAGAGTCCATGTCCTCCTCCTCTATGGAGATTGCAGGCCTCCTGGGAGCCCTGTTTCATTAGATGGGTGACGCGGGCTTTGAGGGTGCCCAGGGAGCAGCTGAGTTGCTGTCAGGAGAACACAGATTCCAGATGCTTCTCCACCGGTCCCCACAGCTGTGCAGTTTCAAGCGGCATTCTGTTAAGGAACCTAGGGGCTGGCTCCAGCAGCCCAGGATGGGATGGGGGTTGGTGGAGGCTACAGATGGAGAAAGGCTTGGGCCTGGGGCTTTTCTGTAGCAAACTCCAGGGGCCGCTTTCTCCCACTGGCCCCCGGAGACTCAGACTGTGCTGACAGGGAAGAGGAGTCATTTTTGTAAGCCAAGAAGACCCTCAGGTAGGGAGTTGGGAAGGCTAGGTCTGTGCCAGGGGTGGAATTACAGAGACACCTGGTACTCCTGAGGGTTGAGATGGGTATTTATGTGTAAAGGGAGGCTCGCAGTGGAGGCAGGGGCTGGAGGATGTGTTTTTGCTCCTCTTTTATCTAAAAGATAAAGGGTTTATATTTGCATGAGAGTTGTCGTGCCTCAGCTGGAGCCCTGGGATGGCTTCTCAAAAGCCTGGATTGTGGCAGCCATGACCCAGGAGCTGCTGTGGTTGAATCTGCTTTGTTCGTTAGGGCCACATAGCTACAGGTACCTAGGGGGTGTGGCACAGGGGCAGCAACAAGCCTGATTAAGGCTCCATCTCTGGCGGCCCTGCCTATCTGAATTGGCCCACTCTGGCCAGCAGACTCTTGCCAGTAATATCTGGATAGAATCCAGTCTCTTCATGCATGAATTGAACTGATGGCTAAACAATGACTGCTGTGGGGCTCAACACTGGGAACACAATAGTGGACAAGACATGTAGGGCCCCAAGAACAGCCTTCATGGGGCTTTTGTTCTTAGGAGAGTACCCAATCAGAGTTTTTTTTTTTTTTTGAAACTCACAAATTGTGATGAAAAACTCAGAAGGAAATTACTGAAGTGTGGGGAGCTCATTTAAATAAGGAAATAAGGAGGTCAAGAAAGGCCTCTCTGAGGAGATAACATTTAAGCTGAAGCTTAAAGATGAGAAGGAGCCAAGTATATGCAGAGGCAGAGGCAGGGAAGGGTGTTCTGGGACGGTAATAGCATGTGCAAAGGCCCTGAGGCAGGAAGGAGTTTGGAGTGTGGCTGGAGCACAGTGTGCGAGGGGAAGGCAGACACCAGACCACATGAGGATGTTACAGGCTGGATGAAGAGTCTGGATGTTATTCTCAGGCCATTGGATGTTATGAAAGGGTTCCAAGTTGAGCAGTGACCTGCCCTGGTTTATCTGGAAGATCCCTCCAGCTGCCGTGTGAAGAATGGGCTATGGGTACCAGACATCATGCTATGCTCATAGTGCGTCGAGAGACTGTGATGGCTGTGGAAATGGAGGATGCAGGTGGGATGAGGAGCAAGAGTTGGCAGGGAAAAGGGTGAGGAGGATGGAAGTCTGAGGATGACACTGAGTTTCTGGCCAGAGCACTGGGTGGATGATGGTGTGGGAGGGAGGAAGTCTGGGTGAGGGTACAGGGGCGAGGTTTGGGGAAGAAATCAGGAATCCTGCTTTGGACCTGTTGCTTTTGAGCTATGTCTGAGACTCTAGAGACAACCAAAGAATGGAAAGAAAATGCCAATACCCATCCCGGAGAAGGTGAACACATTACAGATAACGATGCAATTAACGTAAGCCTCATTCCAAGTGACAAACTCCAGTGAGCACATGCAGCTTCTGATGTTTCTAAATTTCCCCCACTAAAGAACCATAGAAAATTATGTGAGGCTGTGAGAGCAGACTGCATCACACCTGCTCCAGAATCACATCCAGGCCTTCCTGCAAGCTCTCTATGATGTGAATATTTGTGCCTCCCCAAAATTCTTATGTTGAAGTCCCAACACCCAATGTGATAGTGTTAGGAGATGGGGCCTTTGGGGGTGATTAGGTCATGAGGGCAGAACCCTCAAGAATGGGATTAGTGCCTTCTTAAAAGGGACCCCAGAGAACTCCCTTGCCCCTTCTGTCATGTGAGGATGCAGCAAGAAGATGGCCATCTAATGATCCAAGAAGCGACTCTCACTAGACATGGAATCTGTTGGTGCCTTGCTCTGGACTTCCCAGCCTCCAGAACTGTGAGAAATGAATTTCAATTGTTTATATGCCACCCAGTCTGTGGTATTCTGTTATGGCAGCCTGAACAGACTAAGACAGTCCCTTAGACTATTGCTATTGCCCCAAACCAGACTCAGCTTCCCTCAACAAGGAAGATCTGTAGGGGATGTGTGGAAACTCCTCAGTCCCTTTATGTCATGGTGGGTTCAGGCTTTAGATGCCGTATTCCTAAGGATAGATTATTCTTCGCCAAAACGCACTGCAAAAATGTAGCATATGAAGCTTCCCACTTTGTACTCCTGCACAGGAAATGGCCCCTCTTGGGGGCTCTGGGGATCAGCGGCCCAACCTTTCCCTGACAAGGGGTGTTTTGTATTCCTGCAAGGAGTGTTTCAGAGCCGTCTTCTTTTGGTAGGGTCCAGATTGGGTCCAAGTGAAAGTTCACTTTCCCCATTGCTTGAGGAAAAGATGATGTGATGCTGCCTCTGGCCCTGGGACACAGCAGGCAGGGCATGGATGCCTCCTGGCCAGCAGCCTGGATCTGCAGCCTTGCTTGGCCGCTGGTGGCTTTACCCTTGGGCAAGTTGATGATTTCTCTGCACTCAGGGTCATGACAAGCATATGTTCCTGGTACAGAGCAGGCACTCAGTAAGGGGTAATGTGGTTTGAACTGTCATCCGGTTGAACATGACTACGGTGGCTGCAGGTGCTAGGGGTGTGAATGGACAGTGCTTCCCTTAGGCCTTCCCTCCTGTGATGGGCTCTAGCGTGCAGGAGGAGCTTGGCACTTAGAGCAGGCAAGCATTGCTGGACTTCACCCTGAACCAGTCCCCTCTCCAGGACCTCTTCTGCTCCAAATGTCTCACCCTGAGCTGGGCCTGTCTCCAGGACCTCTCTGCTCCCCGCCCTACCGATCCCCTCATTCACACACAAGGCCCTGGCTGTTGGTTGAGGCTCCTGCTATCATTATAGCCCTGGATCTGGAGCCCCCAGCCCAACCTCCTCCTGAGGACATGTGCCATCTCAAGGCTTCTTTGTCCTTCTCAAAGCTGCAATGCAGACATCTTGGCTCTAGTTCTACATGGCCCACTGCTCCCTTCCCAGCCCTGTGCCCTCTGTCTACTTAGTTTCTGGTCCATGTCCCCTTGCTGTTTCTGGTCCATGTCCCCTTGCTGGCTCTGCCCAGAAGCCCTTTCAAGATCCCACAGCAGTCATAGCATTTGAAGGACCAACAGATGAGTGGGAAAGTCCTGTGGTCCACCCAGAGACAGTGCCCTGCATGGACAGTCATCCCTCTTGGTTTTAGCCCAGGCCCTGATCTAACCATGGCCCCAGTCCCGACCGCAGCACCATCTGGCATCCAGGCTGCACTAGAGAATCCAGGATGTGCAGGGAGGCCCTGGGCGTGTGCTGGATGGGAACTTGAACTCTGGAGTCTGACAGGCCAGGATTCCAATCTCTGCCCTGCAGTCTTCTAGCTGCATGACCTTGCATGACCTGAAACTTCCCAGGCCACTGTCTTCTCATCTGTGAAATGGGAGTAATCATTTAGGGCATCAGAGTTAATATGAAGATTCACTGAGACAACACTATAAGATGGTTAGCCCAGCACCTGGCACAGTGACTGCTGAGTAAATGGTGGGGTTTATGAAAGGCATACAGAGCTCTGATGAGGGCATCTCCATCTCAGCTCCTTTTTTAAATTGGGTATCACATATATGCAGTTAAATGCACAAGGCTCAAATATTCAGCTCAGTGAATTTTTATACAGGTATGTACCCATATGAACACTCAGATCAAGACATGGGACATTTTCAGTACCTCGGGCTCCTCGTCCTTCTCTCAGTTGATAATATGTCCCCCACCTCACCCCAAGTAACCATTATTCTGACATCAGATCAGTCTTGCCTGTTTGGGAACTACATATAAATGGAATTATACAGTATGTACCTTTTTGAGTCTAGCTTCTTTCATTCAATATTATGTTGTCTGATTGACCCAGGTAGTGTGTATTGGTAATTCATTCTTTTTAATTGCTACAAACTATTCCATTGTACGAATATACCATAATTTATTTTGTTTTACTGTTGATGGACATTTGTGTTTTTTTCAGTGTACGACTATTAAGAAGAAAACATCAATGAACATTTTTGTGCATCTGTTTTGATGGGCATAAGCTCTCACTTCTGTTGGGCATATACCTAGGAATATAATTGTTGGGTCATGAGATACACCTAAATTTTCTCAGCTAATTGCTTTATGCTACTATGCCAAACATTGTTATAAGTACTTCATGTTCATTATCCAATTTAATCCTCAATCCTTTAAAGTGGGCTGTCCTCATTTAGCAGGTGAGTAAATTGAGGCAGAGCTGGGAAGTGCCAAAGCCAGAATTCTAGCTGAGGGTGTGTGTCTGCAAGGCCCACAGTCTCAGGGCCTACACTACCCCGCCTCTTCTCATAGACTCCCTTGAGGGGTAAGCAGCACCAGAGTCAAAGGTGCCAGTCCCTCCACTGAGCTGACCGCCACCCCATGGGCTGAACCCAGCCTCTCAGCCTTCCTCTCCCTGCCCTAGTGGGGAGCTGCAGGCCACAGGAGCCCCTGCCTCTCTCCCTCATCCTCATAGTGAACACGCTGCCTGCAAGTGGGTGTGCAGAGGGGCGGTAACGAGCGTGCTCTGGGTGGCTGTAGCCGCGCGTTTCAACAGTTGTTCTCATTGGCTTTTGATTCCAAATGAGTAGGAAATGCTATTAGTTCAGGCCTCGCCTGCCGCATGGCAAGGCCCTGGAATAGGAGTGCAGTGAGACGAGAAATTGTGGAGATAAAACTGGTGTGAAATGGAGGCCTTCTCACAAGGCTGGATGTGTCCGTGCGAAATGAAGTTACTTCTGAGAAAACGAGATTTAAAGAGATTCTGCAGAATTAGATTACACTTTCAAATTTCCTTATTAAAGAGGATTGATGCCTAGGAGGGGCTGCTGGTAGGCTTGGTTTGGGATCCTACTCTGCAGTTCCCAGGCCTGGGTGTGGGCCCAGGCAGGCAAAGCACCTTACAGGTGATAGGGACTCAGACCCCCAGGACCCAGAGAGTGAGTCTCCCCACCTCCAGAAGCTGAAGTAGGCATGAGGATTGTGGGACTGAACTTCTGGGTAATGTCTGATGTTGCACGTGGGTCCATGAGGGTAACAATAAGGGTTCATGCTCTTCCAATTCCTTCCATCTTCAGGTCTCTTACTTGTGGGTTTTGTTGAAATCAGAGCTTGATTCTAAGGGCTGTTCCACTTTTTGACACTGTAGTCTTTTAAGAGACTAAACGTGCATGCAGCTGCTTGTGCATATGTGTGCATCTGTGCATAAGTGTATATTTACATGAGTGCACCCAAAAGCGTGCTAATACACACACATGCATGTGTGTGCTTAGACGCATGGGTATGTATTTTCATGCAACTTACTGAGCACCTACTGTATGCCAGCACTGTGCTGGAAACTGAAATAAAACTGTTGTGGGGAGAATAAAACAGATACAGTCCCTCCTCACATGGACCTAGTATATGTGTGTGATCACGTGGACATGGGGAAGTATTTGTGTGCTGCTGTGCATGTGTCCTGCAGCTGTGTGGTGAGCATCTGCATGCTTTTCATGTGTCTCCTAATCTCTGTGAAGTCTCCTGCTTGGGTCTCAGACCCCCTCAGCATGTGGCCCTGCAGCACAGCACCCTCAGCATGCGGCCCTGCAGCACAGCCCCCCTCGGCATGCGGCCCTGCAGCACAGCCCCCCTCGGCATGCGGCCCTGCAGCACAGCACCCTCAGCATGCGGCCCTGCAGCACAGCACAGGAGTCAAGTACTTGGGCCCTAGTGATAGACTGCCAGGGTTCACAGGCCAGCTCTTTCTCCTACTAACTGTGATCAGTTAGCAAGCTTTCTTGTGCCCCAGTTTTCCCATTGTGAAATGGGGGTCATAATGGTTGTGGGTACAGCTCTTGGAGGCAGAGCACTGGGAGGTGCTCAGTCACTGTCATCTCCCTGCAGATTGCCCAGTGCAGGCTCCCTGCTGGCCCCAGAGGAGGGCTCGGGTACCCATGGTGAGAAAGGGAAGCCCCAAAGCTGCAGTAGCAGCTGTGTTGTGCTGTGTGAGCTCTGGAGAGGGCCTGCAGCTCAGTCTCCCCAGCCCAGGCCAGAGAATGCCTGGGTGCTAGTTTGGAACCAGTATTGAGGCTTGTTGAGAGATTATGAGAAATACCAAGGGCCATGCACAGTGATTCACACCTGTAACCCCAGCACTTTGGGAAGTTGAGGTGGGAGAATTGCTTGAGCCCAGGAGTTCGAGACCAGCCTGGGCAACATAGTTGAGACCTTGTCTCTAAAAATAAAATAAAATAAAATAAATTCCTCCCCCCAAAATTTAGCCTGGCTTGGTGATATGTGCCTGTGGTCCCACCGACACAGGAGGCTGAGGTAGGAGGATCTCTTGAGCCGGGAGGTTGAGGCTACAGTGAGCTGTGACCACATCACTACACTCCAGCATAGAGATAGAGGAAGACCCTGTCTCAAAAAATAAAAAAGGCTACACCTGCCTCCAGGGCTCTTTCCAGAGCAGCCAGAGGGTCCTGCCCTGGAACTGTCACCCTCTGCATGGCCACAGCAACTGCTTCCCACACGGCTGGTCACTGGAACAGCCTGTTGGACAGATACGGTGGCTTCCTTCTACACATACTTGCACTGACCACTAGACTGGCCTTTGGGTGGAGCTGGACTATGGCCAGTGCCAGGGTGACTTTAACCACAGTAGAACAATCAAATCAATTTGTTGCTCCTCAAAATAAGTGTCTGTCACTATCCTGTCCCATATATTGAGGAGGGCGACACTAATCAGAGTTCACATTTTACTGTGGCCTTAGGCCTTAGCACATCACATAAATTAACTCCGTTCTTCCTCATGATGACTCTGAAATGAGTACTCTTTTCACACCCATTTTACAAAAAAGAAAATCGAGAAAATGTGAATTAAGGTCACACAGTCAAAAGTGTCAGACAAACCCACATTGGGAGATATTCCATGAAATGACTGGCCTGTACTCTTCAAAAACGCCATTGTCTTGAAACACAAAAGAAAGGTTTAGGAATTCTTCCAGATGTAAGTAGACTAAACTTGACAACTGAATGCGATGCAGGGCCCAGGATTTTTCCATAAAAGATATTTTTGAAGAAATTGGTAAAACCTGAATGAGGTCTATAGATTAGATAATAATATTATGCCAATGATAATTTTCTGGTTTCAATTATTGCACTGTGGTTATATAAGAGAATGTCCTTGTTTTCAGTAAAGCATTTGCAAACCAGAAGTATTAGGGGATATAGAGGCTTCCTGTTTGAAACCAACTCTCAAATGATTTAGGGAAAAATTATAGGTAAGTTGGTAGGAGTAGGTAGAAAGACGGTGGATAAATCAAATGTGGTAAAATGTTATATGCAGGGAATCTGGGTGAAGGGTTTACAGGTTATTTTTTCTACTATTTTCTAATATTTCTAATATTTTCTAATATTTTTCTACTATTCTTGCGAGTGTCAAAATGATGTCAAGAGAGAAAATGTTAAAAGAAAAAGAAAGCAAGTGCTGAGCAGGGATGGTATCCTGGGGTGAGTGTTAATACTATCAGTTCCTGTTCACTGTGCCCTGGGCACCAGACTCTGTGCTATGGCCTCATGCGCATAACCTCATTCTATCCTCACCACATTCTGAGCGGAAAGAGACCATTGTGGCCCCCAGTACACACGTGCCAGTCAGAAAGGTGGGAGGATTTAATCCAGGTCCCCCAGCTCCTTGGAGCAGTTCCCAGACTTGAAACTAGGCTCTCTGATTTCAAGGTCTGAACTCTTAGCCTCAGTCCCGCTCTTGACTCTTACCTTTTGGGGAGAGTGGGCATGGGCAGGACAAAGGCATTTCTGCCTGGAGTAGTACAGAGTGAAGGCCCTGGGACACAAGCAAAGAAGATCTATTTGCTGGAGGGAGAGGAGCTGTGTTCCAGGATCCTGCAGGGAGCAGAGCCAGCAGTGCCAAGCAGGACACACTGGCGTGTGGGAGGGGCTGCAGATGCCCAGTGGAGTTGCCAGGGTGTGGCTACAGTGGCTCCAAGCAGGAGAGCCACAGGAAAGAGCCTGGAGTGACCTGGGACTGGGTGAGGTCGATGTTCTGGGCTGGAAGACTGGCCTTGGAGGAGCTCACTGGGGTAGGTGTCCCCCCAGGGTGCCGTCCAAACCAGAGGCACTGGTAGTACTGGAACCTGTGGGCTTGGCAGTTTCAGAAAGTCCACGTGCTGGAGCTGAGGGGCAACTGGGCTGGGACAGGTGGGCAGGAGTTGCTGGGGACTTGGGTCTGGCCTAGTGGACTACTCTGGGGTCCATGTGAAGATGAGGGCATTTCACCTCCCTGCTGGAGGAAGAGAGTGGGAGGGGCAGGATGACCTCTGGCAGTCCCTCCCCGTCACCTGGCCTGTCTGGCTTTCCCCCAGATTAAAGAGCGAGGGGTGAGTGTCTGGCAGCCAGATGAGTCAGACTGGGAGGCTTCTCTCCGAGCCTGGCTGCCTCCTTCCACCAGCAGCCCTGCCTCCACCCCCTGCTAGAGGTAGGGGTTGGAGTTCAGCCTGTTTCCCCTCCAATGTCGTTCCCCCCATGTCCTGAGACTTAGGGGTGACCCTGGGTTGAGTGGACTCGTTTATTCTGTTGGGCGCATGCATCTGAGTGTGTGCCCAGGCGTGCGTGTCGGCGCAAACATCATCCGTTGTAAAGTATCAGTGTTTTCATGGGTGAGTAGTAATTACTGGGTAATGCTTTAAAACCTTTCCTGAAGGAGCGCAAAGCCATTTTTTTCTAAAGTCAGGAGTACATTAAAAGGATTACCATGTAGATTTGATTTTTAGATAACACTAAAATGGATCCCAAATGGACTTCAGCAAAGGGATGCTATCTCCTTAATGGAAAGTGCATGGCCTGAGGCTCAGGTCCCAGAGCCAGGCTGGGGAAGGAGGGAGGGAAGAGGTGTCTGCAGAGGGGCAAGCTGGCGGATTGGGTGGGGGGCTAGGTGGGAATGGGGGAGGCAGAGCGGGAGGGAGGGCCCTGACCCTGTGGGGAGCTGATCCCTCCATCTGGGGAACAGGAGACTGCAGAGCCCCTCCTGAAAGCCCTTCCACCTTTCCAGCAGTGTTTTCAAGCCTCCTGGATCAGCCTGGTGAGAGCAGACACAGCATGGATGCCCCATGAGGAAGGAAGGCTGTCTCCACTGTTTTGTTTGACCCCCCAGAGCTCTTCCACTCTCCTGTGAGAAGCAAGGGATTGCTTCACTTTTTCTTACAGGCAGATGAAGGAAGTTAGGCCCAGAGAGACCGGGGGATATGCTCTGGACCCCATAGCCAGAGGACTGCAGACCTGGAGTCTGGTCCCAGGCCCATCCCACGGTGCTGTCCTGGCTCAGGCTTCCCCCAGGATGCCAGCCTTTCTTGCCAGGAGGTCTCTAGACCCAAGGGTCTCTAGATGCTCTGGGGCCTCCTCGGTACACTTTGGCAGAAGCTGTGTGGCTTCTATAAGAGTTTTCCAGAGCCAGGAATCAGTTCAGCATCCCGGAAGAGGGGTGTCCAGGTCTTAAGGTAACCTGCCTGTGCAGAGGCCAGCCTGGGCACAGGCAGCAGGGAGGGGGACTTGTGGCAGCTGGTAGCTGCACCCCTCATGGCTTCCACAGGGCCCTGTAGGTGTCAGATCCCTTCAGTGGAGAGACTGTCGACTAGTGCTGGAGTTCTCAGCCCTGCAGGAGCCAGGACAAACATGCTAGGGTCCGAGCTTGGAAGACCAGCCTGTCCAAGAGCCAGGGTAGATGGAAGAGAGAGTGGGACAGCTGCTTCAAGTGCTGGGCTCTCTCACTGTCTCCCTTCATGCTGGGCTATAATTTAGTGGGCTAGGGTCTCCCCTGAGTACAGAGGTTCCAGCCATTCACCCATGTTCTGGTAATAGCCCAAATATAGAGTCCTGGGAGGGGCTCAGGACCGCTGTGAAGGGAGCCAGGCCTGCCATGAGCCTGGCTGAGCAAAAGGAATGTGAGCTTTGTAGGGGCTGTAGTGGGGGCCTGGCCCAAGATCTTCCCAGTCGGTTTTTGAATGCATAGCTCTGTTGGCTGCACGCTCCCTGCACAGGGCCTAGGGACAAAGGTCCTGCCCATGGAGCCCTACCCTGGTCCAGGTCCTACCCTGGGAGGCCCTCATTTCCCCATCCAGCTATTTTAACTCCTCCCCCATGTCCCCACACCTCCCTGTAGGCCAGGACTTGGAAGGAGCCTTGCAGACCCCTTCAGTTCTCAGGGGTACCTGCTCCCCAGCTGCCCTCCTTCGGCTCTTTCAGAGCTCTGTGCCAGCTGGGCCCTGCTGGAAGAGACACAAGCAGGCCCGAGGACAGAGTCATCCTGTGCCCCATCCCTCTCTCAGACCAATTAACCTTTAGAACTGCATTAAGGAAATTAGGCAGCAAACTCCCCAGCTAACAGACAGGCCCTGCGGGGACTGGACAGAGGAGGAGGAGGAGGGAGCCCACTGGCCCTGCGCACTGCAGCCTGTGGGTGAGTGTCTGCTCCCCAGCCTCACCTATCCAGGAGAAGTCTGAGGAGCCAGCTGGGCTGACAGTGAGCACAGGAGAGGGGAAGGAGCCCTGGGGTCAGCTTGACGGTGGCTGACTCAATGCCCTGTAACTGTCTGAGCCTTAGGTTCCCCATCTGTAGAATAAGAGCATTTAACTGGAAGAACTCTGAGGGCTCTTCTGACCTTACATCTGTGGATTCTGAGACCAAGGCCTCTTGTGGCTGGTCCTCCCCTGATGCCCAAGGAGGGGGGAAGCAAAAGGAAGGGAAGCAGCCTAACCGTTCAGACTCTGGGTTGGGGGCGGTGAGGAGGGCTGGGAATGGGAGGGACACCAGGGGATGGGAGGAAGGCCAGAGCCCTGCAGAGAGCAGGAACCCTTTGGAGAGGACAGGGCCAGTAGAAGGACTGACTCTAGGGGAGTGTTGGAAAGCCGGGGAGGTGAGGAGGGATGGGCCCCTATCCAGCCTGCACCTTGGTCAGGAACAGAGCATGCACACCCTCCCTGTCTTCACAAGGATTCTCAGGCAACTCCCACAGGCCTGTAAAGTCAGAGAGCAGGGCTTCTGAGGTCCTCTCCACTTCCCTCCCAGCCTCACAGGTCCACATGGATGTCCAGGCTACTGGATGACATCTGTCCCCATCTCCTCCTCAACTGTCCCTGTGGTCCCAGGAGAAGGGAATAGGAATCCATGCCTCTGTCACTTCATGCCCACACCTGCACATCGTGCCTGTGTGTGAGGGGTGTGCGTGAGCACACATGCTCACCTGCTGCGATGGGAGGCTCTGCTCTGTGGTGAACATCATGTTGGGCCCTTTGTACTCGGTGCCTGTGTGTATGTTGGGAAGCCAGTATGGGTGCTGGAGGTGCTGATGGCTGAGAGATCCTAATCCTGGCAGAATGAGGAAGGATCCAGAGGCTCAGAGCCTGCCCTCCCCCAGGCCAGGGCAGGTGAGGTATGAAGCATTCCCAAGGAGAGCCCCAGCCAGGCCCTGCCAGCTGCCCCCTCTTACCTGCCAGGAGCCCCAGAGCCTCTGCTCCCTCCTGGGAGTGTCCCAAGAGTGTCTCACTTCCTTCTTGATGCCTTCACAGCTCTACATGGATAGACCAAGAGGCTGTAGCATTTCAGCTGGAGAAACATGAGTTGGCAAAAAGATCTGGGGGTTCTAGAGGATCTCATGGGCCTGAGGAGACTACATTTCTTAGGCTTATTGCTGAAAGAGCCAATGCGATGGTGGCTTCACATGGCGAGCTTCAGGCTTCTCCGGGCGAGACCACACAGGGGACAGAGGCCAGGGTGGGGAAGAACAGCTCAGGGAGGCTAGGCCTGGGGTCTGTGCATGCCTTGGAGCAGAGCAACCTCTGGAGGGACCTTCACAGGACCAGGGAAACAGGCTGTGCCACGCAGCCCAAAGGGCAGGACCCAGAGCCAGGGAAAGAGGTTACTGGGGAGAAAGCGAGGGCTCCTGGGAGCCCCAAACCTAGAGGGGGCAGCAGAGAGAAGCAGTGAGCTCCCCATTCTTGGGGGATATTCCTTGAGGCCCAGAGCTACGGGGCCCATCCTGCGTTCCTGTCTGTCTGTCCGTCTGCAGGCGTGCCGATGCTCTCCGTTCAGCCCAAAGGGAAGCAGAAGGGTTGCGCGGGCTGTAACCGCAAGATCAAGGACCGCTATCTGCTGAAGGCATTGGACAAGTACTGGCACGAAGACTGCCTCAAGTGTGCCTGCTGTGACTGTCGCCTGGGCGAGGTGGGCTCCACCCTCTACACCAAGGCCAACCTCATCCTGTGCCGACGCGACTACCTGAGGTGGGCTGCCGACCCCTGGCCTCGCAAGCCCTTGTCCTGCTCAGAAAGCCCCCTATCCTCAGCCCTAGTGTAACTGTGCCCCGGCCCTAGACCGAGTACCCTGTGTGCCCCCCCATTCTTGACTGTCCTGCCCCTGCCCTGCTTGCCCCAGATACCTGAGGGAAGGCCCAGGTCTTTATGCCCTTGGACTCAGTGCTCAGCACAGGTTCAGGGCAGGCATTTGTAACCTGGGGCTCCTAAGTTAAGCTTTCCGAGGGCCCCAGCTTTGCTCCCCCCACCACCCCCCACCCCCTGCCTTGGCCAGGTGCTTCTGACCCACCTGATCTGGAATCTGGGAGGGGATACTTCAGAGGGGCTTTGAGAACAGGTGTGGAAGCTTTGACTTCCCCGGGCCCCTCCTCCCTAATGAAGTCTTCTTCCCTCTCCCAGTGCCCAACTTTCCTTTCCAGGTGGTCCTTGGGAGCAGGCGTCCATTTGCCCAGGGAAACTGGTAGGCAGCCATATCCTAGGAGCAGGGCCACTGATGCTGGAGCTTCAAGACCTGGGTTGGAACTAGCTCTGAGCCTGTGGCTCCTAATCTTCTCCTAGCCTCAGTTTATTTCCCCGTCAAGGGTGAAAGAACAATGCTTCCCTGCCTTGCATTCCTCTGAGCTCTAACTCACCCTCCCTACAACCTGGATCCTATTCCCTGGGGCTGCCTCCCCCAGTTAACCCTCCCTGAGGCCATTTACGACATCAGCAAGGCTGGAAGGAGGCCACAAAGCAGGGCCTTGGCTGAGACCCAGCACCTGCATTTGGCTCTGTCGCAGGCTGCTGGATGGTGGCCGGGCTTGTGGGGAAGGAGGGCTCATCGCATTCATTAACAGGTCAGGGCAAAGGCTTCATGGGGCTCCCTCTGCCTAGGTCTGGGCATGTTGCAAGGGGGAGGTTATCAGTGGAAGCTCCCCCACTTCCCCAAAGATTCTTTGACTGACCTGCCTGCACCTTCTCTCTTAACACCTGCATTTAAAAGTGATGTAGTAAAACAGAATCTGTGACTCAATGCTCCTTGCCAGGGCTGGAGGGGAGAGGCTGAGGCCAGGAGCAGGGGTTAAGGAAGAATGTTCAGACTAGGCATGGTGGCTCATGCCTATAATTCCAGCACTTTGGGAGGCCAAGGCAGGCAGATCGCTCCAGTTCAGGAGTTCGAGACCAACCCTGGACAACATGGTAAAACCCTGTTTCTACAAAAAACAAAAAAAACAAAAAAAACAAAACAAAAAAAGAAGAGCCAGGTGTAGTGGCTGCACGCCTGTAGTCCCAGCTACTCAGGAGGCTGAAGTGGAAGGATTGCTTGAGCCCAGGAGTTTGAGGCTGCAGTGAGCTGTGATCGAGCCGCTGCACTCCAGCTTAGGTGACAGCAAGACCCTGTCTCAAAAAAGAAAAGAATGTTCCTGGGGATTCACCCCTTGAGGACCTAGAAGGGGCCTCCATGTCTGGAGGTTTAGGGCATCACCTGGGGGCTGAGCCTACCAGGTTAGGACAACATGGCAGACCAGCTGATGGGTCCACTTGACTTGGAGAGAGAGGCCCACAGTGCAGAATGGGCTTATCAGGAAAAAGCACCCACAAGCATACAGGGCCCCGCCAGCTACTAGGGATGGAAGGTAATTTTTTTTTCCTCTGGCAGAGGCAAGGAATGACTGTAGGACCAGCTAGACCAGTGGGCTGGGATGGGAGCGTGGCTTCCTTGAGCTGCTCAGGCCGGGAGAATGGCTGTCGAGAGCCTGCGCCCTCTGCAGCAACTGTTCCTGGGCTGATGGCAAGAAAAGCCCCTCTTGGCAGGCAGATGCTGTGGCCCAGCCTTTGTCTGCCTTAATCTGAGCCACCAGGCAGCTCAAGCTGATGAATAATGGAGCCAAGCTCATCTGCAGGCGCCTCAGCTTGAGCTGGACAAATTGGGGATTAGAGGGGCCCCCCTCTTCTCAGCCTCCTTGCCTCACTTGGGGCTTGCTCTGTCTGTGTGTAGGAAAGAAGCAAGGAGGAGCTGGGATGGCTCAGACCTTTGGGACATCCAGCCAAGGGCTGGCCTGCATGGGGAGGGAGTAAACTCCCTGTCCCTAGAGCTTTACAGCCAGCAGATGAGAGGAGGGATGCCTGCCTCAAAGAGGCATTTGTGCCAGATGTCCTTGGTGCTTCCTTTGGGCATCAGTTCTGTTTTACAGCATCTTTGAATAGCATCATCCATCCCTATTTCACAGAAGGATAAACTGAGGTTCAGAGAAAGGAAAAAAAAAGGGACTTAGGCAAGTGAAACAGTGAGTTTGTCATGGAAAAAGGATTTAATAAAACACTTTAATTTTGGCAAGGCACAGTGGCTCACGCCTGTAGTCCCAGCACTTTGGGAGGCTGAGGCAGGAGGATCATTTGAGGCCAGGAGTTCGAGAACAGCCTGGCCAATATAGTTAGACCCCATCTGTATTTTTAAAAAATAGAATAATAAACACTGTAATGTCAAAGGTGGGAAAAGCACATCACACAGTAGTTTAGAGCATGCCTTCTGGACCAACGCCCTGTGACTGTCCAAGTTGTTTCTCTGTGACTCATTTTTTAAATCTTTAAAATGGGGAATAACAATAGTACCACCTCCTAGGTTTGCTGTGAGGATTAAGAGTTAATCTTTGTAAAGTTCTTAGAATAGTGGCTGACACACAGTGAACCCTACCTAGATGGTTGCTTAGTGAATCGTGACTGAGAATTTACAACAGGTTTCACAACTACCCCGTGAAGGGTATGTTTCAGACTTTGTTTTATAGATGACTTAAATGAGGCTGAGAGAGACTCACTGACTTGCCTGAGGGCACACAACCCAAGATTCACATTCTGCCCCTGAAATTCAGGCTTGTGTGGTTCTGGATCCCTTGCTCAGGGCCCAGCCTAGGATTCTCTTGGTGGCTCCGGGGCTTGAGGACCCTTGTGGTAGCCTGGGAGGGGGCCTTGGGATAGGCAGTGACAGCCAACTCCTGACCCCCTACACACCCTCCCTGGAAGCGGATGTGCCGATTTCTTGGCAGCCTGATGTCAGGGCGGAATCTAAATGCTGCCCTCAGTGCTCTCATCCTATTGCATGAGCCCACCTGCCAAGCCCACAAGTTGGAGGATGGGAAGGACCCTGGATGGAGGCAACTCCTTTCCCCCTGCCCACCCAGCTCCCCAGAATGCTGCTGAGTCCTCTGCACCCTTCCCTCGGCAGGCTCTTTGGTACTACAGGGAACTGTGCTGCTTGCAGCAAGCTGATCCCAGCCTTCGAGATGGTGATGCGGGCCCGGGATAACGTGTATCACCTCGACTGCTTCGCCTGCCAGCTCTGCAACCAGAGGTCAGTGCTGGACTGGCAGACCCAACACACTCCCCAGACGCCAGTCTGAGGCCTGCTGGGATGGGCCAGGAGCACGGTGGAGGCGTGCAAGCAAATGCAGGTCGCATGTATGTATGTGGTGGTGCGTGCAGGTTATGAGCGTGCATGTGCTTTATGTGTTTTGTGTGTGTGTAAGCTTGGTAGCCAAATGTGTGCACTTTAATACTGGGTGTGCACATCTGTGTGGCACATTTCTGTGTGAATATAATGAAGGTGTGCATGAGTTTACTGTGTATGCATAGCGAGTGTGCATGTGCATGCATGTGTATTTGTAAATGTCATGTGCAAGTGGGCACATGTGCATGATGGAATTAATATGCATTTGTACATGTGTTTTTAAATGGGGGTGTATGTGTATGTGTAATGTGTGTGCATGATGAGGTGAGTATGCATGTGCATACATGTTTTATTTTATTTTTTGAGATACAGTCTCACTCTGTTGCCCATGCTGGGGTGCAGTGGCATGATCTCACAATCTTGGCTTACGGCAACCTCTGCCTCCCGGGTTCAAGTGATTCTCCTGCCTCAACCTCCCAAGTAGCTGGGACTACAGGCGTGTGCCATGACACCTGGCTAATTTTTTTTTCTTTTTTTTTTCTTTTTTTGTATTTTTAGTAGAAATGGGGTTTTACCATGTTGGCCAGGCTGGTCTTGAACTCCTGATCTCAGGTTATCCGCCCACCTCTGCCTCCCAGATTGCTGGGATTACAGGTGTGAGCCACCGCACCCAGTCTGTATATGTGTTTGAAATGTGCACGTGCATGGGATGACGTATCCTCCCACCCCCGTACCCAGTGTGTAGTATGTGTATGTGTGTGCACGTACGTTCCAGTGAGAAGGGGTTCCCAAATCTAGAGGGCAAAGTCCCCTTAGGGAGTGGCCACTCTCTCCTCACCCAACCCTTGTGATTCTGGTTCCAGCCCAGCCTCTTTTCTGGTCTCTTGGCCCCAACTCTGTGCCCTAGCCCTGTGGGAGTCCCTGGGGACCTAAGGAGCCAGAGCCCTTTAGTTCTGGCTGGGGCCTAGCACCAGAAGGCAGGCGCTTTTCTCAGGAGCCCCCAGGTCAGGTAGGAACGCATACAAGTGCTCCCTGAAGTGAGGTTCAGAGGGACCTACAGGGCACGCTGGTCTGGCTGGGGGCTCTGGCCAGACCTGGTGCTAGGAGGGCTCAGTGAACTTACAGCGCCACCTGGTGGTGCGACTGGAATCTGCTGGAACTAGGCCAGCGATCCTTGGGGTCTCACTAAAGGCTTCACCCACCCTGGGGACATCTTTAGGGAAAGGACTGGAATCTTCCATTACCTGGGGAGGACTAAGAGACCAACGAAGGATCTTCCTTGGGTAGGAAAGGAGATACTGGAACAGGGTCATCTCCTAGAAGGATGCTTTAGGTAACCTACCGATTTTGTTTAGAGGAAGAATGAATGCCCTGTACTGAGCCATCCTCTTAAATTGGGGAGAGGGATAGAGGGATGGAAAAAACAACCATTTTATCCCTCCCTCCTTACCCATCTCTGCCTTTTTTTTTTTTTTTTTTTTTTTTTTTTTGAGACTGAGTCTTACTCTGTTGCCCAGGTTGGAGTGCAGTGGTGTGATCTCGGCTCACTGCAACCTCTGCCTCCCAGGTTCAAGCAATTCTTTGCCTCAGCCTCCCAAGTAGCTGGGATTAGAGATGCCCACCACCATGACCAGCTACAGTTTTTTTGTATTTTTGGTAGAGATGGGGTTTTACCACCTTGGCCAGGCTGGTCTTGAACTCCTGACCTTGTGATCCACCCACCTCAGCCTCCCAAAGTGTTGGGATTACAGGCATGAGCCACTGTGCCCGGCTCCATTTCTGCTTTTCTCCATCTGTCTCCCTCTTTGGTCTTTTTCTGTTTGTCCTTTCCCTTTCTCCCTCTCTGGGACTGGGGTAGGCTGCTCCTGTACCTCTCCACTAACCCCCCTAATCCTACACTCACCTCCACAGGAGACCTGACTGTGGAAACCTGTGGCCCAACTGTCTCTCTGTCCTACCACTCCAGGCTACAGGGCCTGGCCAAGGTTGGGGCTGGCCTGGGGGAATTGCCCAGGTGTGCTGTGGGAACTTTAGGCAGTCCCCTCTGGAAGGTTCGAGGAACAAACTTCCCCCACCACCTCCCACATAGCCCACCTCCTAGGCCAGGCCGGGTTCTGTCTGCAGCACCCCCTTACCCACTGGGACCTTCCCATGGCTTCTCTCTCTTGCTTGGATTTTCTAGATTTTGTGTGGGAGACAAATTCTTCCTGAAGAACAACATGATCTTGTGTCAGATGGACTATGAGGAGGGGCAGCTCAATGGCACCTTTGAATCCCAAGTTCAGTAACACCCGGCGCCTGGCCTCCAGGCCCGTCTGTCCATCTGCCCGCCTGCCCACCCGCCTGGCCGGCCAGCCAGCCACTCTGCCAGTGCAGGCTGGCCAGCCACTCTCCTGCCACCTTAGAACTTCTCCATCCTCGATGGGAGGGACGGCCCTTCCTCCTCCACCACCGCCCGTCTGTGTATGACCCCTCCTGGGGCCAGGCCGGGCCTGTACAGTCTGTCTTCTGTATATAAATGGGAACATTTATTTTATGAGAAATGTAATGCGATTTTATTACTGGCGTGGATTAAACTTATGAATGTTTCCGGGAGGTTACTCTGCGTTGTTCACATGACTGACACAGACCTGGGGCCCCTCCCCTCTGCCTCTCAAGGGCAGAGCACAGAGCAGGGTGGGGGTCTCCGGCACGTGCTATTGCCGGGCAGGGGAGCAACAGGCTGGCTTTAGGGGAAGAAGCTGGGAGGAACGAGACAACTCAGAGACCCTAGCTCCAGCCGGAGGTGAGACCTGAGGCATCTTCCCTCTGGGAGAGCACACACTCTGGCCCTGAGTAGGTCCCCAAGAAAAGGGGCAAGATGAAGCCTTCCCTACCCTGTGTTCCATCCCCTCTGTTGAGACCCCCGACTGAGGGCACAGATGGAGACCCAGCTCTGACCTTTTCCCCAGTAGGACCACAAATCTTGTGTCCTCTGCCATGGGAGCACCATGCTGAAACCTCTCTTCCCTTTTAGGGTGACGGACAGTACTCGTTGTCTCTGCGAGCAGCTAGGGCCCAGCTTTCTGCTCTTCTGAGTGAGCAAGAAAAATCCTGTTTCCTTTCGACTCAGCCCATGCAGTCTGGAGGCATCCATTTATTCAGTCAGCAAACCTCAACAAACTCCGTGTCTCAATCCCATGCTGCAACCGGGGGTGTCCTGGAGCAAATCAGATGTGAGAATGAATCATAGATCAGACACTGTCCCTGCCCTTGGGGAGCTTGCTGTGGGGGTGGAAAGTGGAAGCCATGTTGCGGGGAAAGCCAGGAAAACAAAGCACATCATTGTGAGGACAGAATGCTGTGCGGAGACCTGGGACAGGCCAGTTCCCTCTGCGGGACACAAGGCCACTTGTGATGACTTAAGAGAGTCATGGATGGACAAGTCAATGCACATATGGTCAGACAGACATGTGCTGCAGGCAGGAAGGATGGACACACAAGTAGACAAGTGTGTAGGCAGAGACAGGCAGGAGAGGTGGAGGTGGGCAAGCCCCATCACTCACCTCCAGCCACAGCTGCAGCAGACAGGCAGGCATCAGGGCGTTTTCCACCTCCCCCGCTGAGCTAGATTCACTCAAGGCAGCAGGGGTGCTGTCTTGGTCTTGGCTGCAGCCACAGTGCCAAGCACAGAGTCTGGAACCGTAAAGGTACCTTCTCACTGGGCAATATTAAAAAGAGAGGCTTCTTGAGTCCCTAGCCTAGACAGAAATAGCTGCACAGACAGGCTCCCTCACTATCAGGCCGCTCCCTTCTCCTTCCCAGGGGCTATTTTCACCCTAGCCATAGCCCAGAGCCCAGGGCACATGTAGCCAGACTATTGCCTCAAGCCCTGCCTGCTCCTGGGCAGGGAATGGGCTGGGCTGGGCTGGGCTGGGCTAGGCTGGGCTAGGCTAGGCTGGATTCCCACCTCACCCTCCCCAGGCCTACTCCTCCACTTGAAAGTGAAAAGATGGCGGGGCCCTCCTGCGGGCTTGCAGGAGGCTACCTCTCCAAGTTGTGGTTTTGTGGTCACTGGCCCAGTTTGTGAAAAGGGATTGCTAGAGTCGAGGATCCTGGGGCAGGAGTTCTCAACTTTGGGGGCATCCGGTTTCTGTGAAGGAGCTGCACCCTGTATGTGTGAGAAGAGAGCCGAAGGCCGGTGGATCTGGCTGCAGTGGGTGTTTGTGTGAGCCATGGGTTCAAGGGGACGGTGAAACTGGGAGTTGTCTGTATGTGAGCACATGGGATTGTGAAGGAGTTTGAGTGAGGAGAGACACAGAGGGCTGGAGTTTATAATAAGGACTTTTCTTGCTCAACATGAAAAAGCAAATGATTTTCCTGCATTGTAGCAGAGTCCGCAGTGCCAGATTCTCCCCGGACCCTTAGGTCTAGGATGGCTGTGCCCAACCCAAGGGCCCCAACTCTTACTTCGAGTTTGCTGGAGATAAAGTTATAACACAAGTTAATTACATGGTTATCGAGAGATAACGGAGCCAGTTGAATGCAGTTTCTGGGCAATTACAATTGTTTCCAACAGAGTTACCATATTGCAGCCATGAAATAACATGTCATTTTGCAGTAATTATGTAATTAACTTGTCTCACCACTCTAGGTTGCACAACAGTTAATTCACTCACAATGAGATAGAGTCAAACTCAGGCAGGCAGGGTTTGCAAGTCCCCAAGAACAGAGCTGGCCTTCTAAGAAGACCCCAGCCCCATCCTGCCCACCCCAGACCTTGTCAACGGACTTCCCCAGCTCAACATGGTATGGAATTTGCCAAGTCTGGCATCATGGACCCAGTTATTGCTCTCTCACCGTCTCATCTGGGAAATGGGGATGATCTGATTCCCAGGTCAGCCACGGGCCCCAGATCTACACTGTGAAGTGCTGTGGTTACATGAGCTACAGTCAGCATTGTGGACATCATGAGATCCTCAGTAGGAGACCCTCACCCAGAAAGTCCAGTATCAGTCCACAGATATCCTGAAGAAGAGGCCACATGGGCCTCATCTTAGCAAGTGTGAAACTCATAAGAGGGTAGGGATGAAGCAGAGGGAGACCAAGCTCATTCTGTAACAGAGCAACTGGGATAGCGGGAATGGCCACCAAGGTCTGGGGATTATGCACCTGGAGAGAATTCGCAACACCCAGGAACACCCAAGGGTGACACAGGAGAAGCCTGAATTCCTCCCCCATCACTGCAAAGGAGAAACTTGGTTAAGTGTAGGGCATGAATTGTGTGGACTTGGCTCTCCTTAGGGGTTGCGCCCACCACAGATGATTGGTGCAGGGAGGGAGAGCTGAGTGTGAACTGTTAGAGGCTGCAGCAGCTCTCATCTCAGCCTGGGGCATGTGGGCGGTGGGGAATGTGGGCCACCATTGAACCACAGCTGTGCACAAATCTCCCTTTCCTCCAGCCAGATCTTGGGATCTCATCCCCTCTCCCTGCCTTCCTTGGTGGCCTGGGGAAGAGATACCCTAACAGGGGGCCTGAGCCCATGAAATATGGCACCTGCTTATGCTCCCACTCCTTGGCCTGAAGCTGGACTGCGCAGCCCATGTTTGGAAAGAAGTTTGATTCCAATCTTAACACTGCTGCAGAGCCCATTATGAAATCTCCTATGAATCCTGTCTCCTCCTGGGCCTGCTCCCAGAAACCTTCCCCCACATCATGAGACATGCGGAGGCCACAGGCACAATCCACATGACATTCCTGCCTGGGAGATCTCATCTCTACAAGGAGACAATTGCTCTTTCCCTTAAAGCTATCAGAGACCATTCATGGCCAGGATTTTTATTCTAGGGCAGCGTCCTTCTCCTTCATGACTCAAGACTTCCAGTGGGTGCTGCCTAGACCCCAGCTGTCTGAGCTTATGTGCTCTGAGCCCAGGACAAACAGCCAGGTCCTCGGACTATCCCCTGGCACTGGGTTTTGCAGAGCTTATTGCCTTTGCCAAGAAAGCCTGGGCCCCTCAGAGGTTCCAGAGCCCATTGGCTGCCTGTGGCACCTGGGCTGGGGTCTGTGCCTCCGTGGTCCCCATGCCTTCTCCGGGACACCACATTCCAGAGAGGAGCTGGTTCAGGGGCTCCTGCCTGGGGCTTTCTTTGCAGACTCTTACCTCCTGGATCTGCTCTGGAAGCATAGTGAAGCCTGTTGGGGTGGGGTAAGGGATAGCTCTGGGGTTTCCTGAAGTTCCAGCAAGTCCAGTTTTGTCTTCCAGAGCTCAAAGATGCTAGGGAACTGAGGCAGTTCTTGGGTCACATTTGTTGTTCTAATGGGTCTGCCTGCTGCACTGGGGGAACTGAAGGGCTCTCCTGACAAGGGGCCAGAGAGCTCCTCATGATTACCTGGGCCCCCTTTCTCCGGCTGCCACCCTGATCCCTGAGCCCCCGGCCCATCTGCCAGGTACTAGGTGGGATCAGGGATCAGCGACAGAGCACTGAGACACAGAGGGACAGAGGAAGAGATGAGAACGAATAGGTTGTGGTGCAGTGGAGGGAGAGAAAGAGAGATGGAAACAGAGAGGGGGAGATGGAAAGAAATGAGGCAGAGGGCAGGAGAGGAGACAGAGGGGGAGGGAATGGGAAAAGCATCCCAGAAGAAGTTTCTAACTTCAGGGAAGGTGTGAGGTGACAGCAGTGCGGAGGAAAGGGCAGCGTGGCATGATGGTTACATGCATAGGCCCAGGAGCCAGATTATGTGAGTGCAGATCCTAGCTCTCCACTTGGCAGCTGCACAGCCCGGGGCAGCTTACTTAGCTTTCATCTTAGAGATTAGGCCTTTCCTCATCTGTAAAGGGGACTGATGATAGTGCCTGCACCTCAGGTTGCTCCCAGTGGTAGATGAGCCATCACATGGGAGGTGCTCACAGCTGCAGCAGCTCCTGGTAAACACCAGAACATGTAACTGCTGCTGGGAACCTTCCTTTATACAACCAGCACTAGGTCTGCTGGTTTGAGGCCTGGCTCACCGCAGCAGAGTCCTGCGTCACAGGTGACTCCTGGGCATCTGAGAGCTCTCAGGAGAGGGGCACTGCGTGCTGGCACCAATGGGGGAAATCCAGCCCAGACAAGGCAGGCTTTCATAAAAACATGCCCAACCCGCTTAAGCCTCTCAGCAACTCTATCTTACAGTTGAATCATCCCCATTTTACAGTTGAAGAAACTAAGGCTCAAAGAACCATTCTAGTTAAATAATATTCAATAGCATCTGGACTTGAATTGAGGCCTGGTCTGACTCGAGTCCATGTGAAACTGCCACCTAGAGGCCGCTCTGGGCAGTGGGAGGATCTGGGAGTCCAGAAGTAGATTTTATCCTCACTAAACCGCCAGATCCTCTCCCAGTCTGCATTCCCTTTTCTCTCTACAACTCACGCCCTAGCGAGGGCTTGGTGCACAGAGGGGAAGGGTCCTCGGACACTTATGTTCCTCACTGCACATCCTGCATGAGCATGTCACTGGGCCTGGCCTGTGCTGGCCACTGGGTGGGATGAACAATTCCAGATGCTGAGCAGAGGCAGTGCAGGCAGCCTGTCCCATGCCTGAACTGAAGGTTTATCAGTGGGACAGGCCCCATTGCGTCATTACTGTCAGTCTGTCACAGATATGAGTCAGGTGCCTGCTATACGCCAGGCACGGTGCTGGAGGGAGGCTATGGGATGGAAACACAAGTGAACAAGGTCATTCTCTGTGTGGTTTAAAGTCTAGTGAGGGAGACAGACAATAAACAAATAAAAAGATCAATAACAGGCTAAAGACAGTGCCGGGCAGCAGGGAGAAGCTGGAGGGAAGCCTACTCAGAGAGAGTGGGCAGGGATGAGAGTTTCTTGCCCACCACCCTTAGAGACCATCTTATCGGATGGGCTCACTTTGGGGAAACGGGGGCCCAGAGATGAAGTGATGGCCAGGGGCACACTGGAACCAGCCTGGGTTGGGAGCCTGGGTTCCTGGCCCTCAGCCTGGCCCAGGGCTCTGTCTCCTACATCCTGTGACTTGCGTTCCAGACAAGGATCCTCATCGGGCACACAATGGGTGGAGGAAAGGAAACCGCTCAGCCCTGACACCTGCTCAGTGCTTCTCTTCCTTGTTTTCCAGTTAATAAGAAACATTACTCCTTAAAATGTCAAGAAATTGGGTTTGGGTTCTTGGCTTCGACCACCAGTCTCCCTGCCCCATAATTCCACGAACTTAGGACACATTGGTTAGATCCATGGCTTCTGGGGATTCTAGAGGGGTTGTTCCGGACACTTGGAGTGACTGCCCTGTATAGCATATGCATTAAGAAGGCAGGATTCTCTGCAGACTCAGCACAGTAGTGTTCTGGGGGAAAAACAATTCACTGTAAAAGCAGGAAAGTGCAATGCCCTAAGGGCTGCAGGACACCGGGAACTGGCAGGACCAGCTCTCCTGTTCCTTTTCTCCAGCCCTTGCCTCTTTCAGCCCTGCTGGTTAGTTCTGATGGGGGAGGAGCTGAGGCTCAGCTTTGGGGCCTCTGTTGGACCTTCCTGGCTCCTGGGGTCCAGAGGTGGGCCGAGGCAGGTGGGTTTCTCTTAGCTGTGCATCACAGGCCGAGGTGTGATGGCTCCTGTCTGCTGCCAATGACATGCGCATTAGGCACCCCCTGAGGGAAGGGTTGTTTTGTCCGGGTCCTGGAGACGCCCCTCCCTGCTTCACCTGGGCTTTCAGGGCTATCGGTTCCTGAAATCAGTCAAGGTGACGGTAGGGCCCCTTGCTCCTGGTCCAGGCACAACAGGCCACCATCCATTCCTCTCTCACAGTGAAGGAGTGAGGGTGACTTTGCACAAAGTAGGGTTGGGGTGGGCACTGGTTCCATGGGACCCCATTCTCTGAGTTCCCGTGGGCTGCTGCCCCTCAGCCGGGGGCTCTGCTGGCCCAAGCCCGTCCTTCACCCTTTCCTGCACCTGCCTTCTTATTTAGGGCCTTTCTGGAAGCTAATCCCCATGCTTATTAGATGACCCCTCCTCCTGTCCCTCTGCTTTCATTAGAGACAAGAGAGCTAATTACTGGCCCCTCTGAGGCCCCCCTACAGGCCATTTTAGAGCTGAGGCGGCCCTTAAAATGATTTAAAAATCCCATTTCCCTGCAATGCAATAGACTACCCTTCCCTCCTCATTAAGGCTAATTACAAAACATTGCCCACCTGAGAGGGTCCTGCTCTTGTCCTCCCACCCATGCCCACCTCCAGCGGTGGCTCCCCAAAGAAGCCTCCCCAGGCTGGGAAGGGAGGCAAGGGAAGCATCAGAGGCTTTTCTCCCTTCAGGCAGACGTCCCAGAAAATTCTGGAAGACTGAGCCTGAAACAGCCCGAGGCAGGATGGGTGCAGGTTGTGGGGGTTAGATGGAGAAATGTTGAGAAGGGGAAAGAGAAGACCAGGTTTGAATGGTGGGCGCCACCCCCTTCTGGGGCTGTCAGGCCGCAGAACTGCAGAACTTCCCCACCAAGTCCAAGACGTGAGCATGTCCTATGTGAAGGAGAACCAGGCCGGGTCTCAGGACTCTCTGGAGCTCTTTGTGGTCCTGGAGTTTCCAAGATGGAGCCCCTTGGGCTCATCAGCAGATACAGAGTGGAAGAGGCGGTGGAAAGCACCCCCGACAAATACGGCGTGGCCTTTCCCTGGAAAGCCAGCACTCACTAACTCCAGAAGCAGCTCAGCTCTTCAAAGGGGGGGCCTCCGCCCAGGTGCCTCTGACTCCAGAAAATGATGCTGACATTATCCTTTATTGTGACATTTGTCTTGTTCCCCTCTGCCCCCTGCCTGGGATCAGCAAAGTGGAAAAACCAAATGAAAAACTCAGGCTATCAAAAAAGGAGCACTTTAAAAATTTCAGCATATAATGTGTGCGTGTCACATATATCTTATATAAGGGTTTGTTTCATTTCAAACACATAACTTTATTTTGCAGTTTAGATATTTTTATTTTAAATCCCATATGGGGTTGGATGCCCTCATCTTTTTTCTTTAGCGTAGGGCCTCTAACCTAGGCTCTGGACTCCATCTAGCTCTGCTCTCTCTGTATGCAGTGTGGGGCTGTGCAACGTAATCTCTGAGGTTCATCCCTCTCCCACATTCTGGGAAGTGGTGAGTCCCATTCCATGGGACATTTGGTATGGACTGTTTCTGCATGCTTTCTTCCCAACCCCGCCTTTGGTAGGGGGCTGTAGATTGGTGGTGTGCAGTAGATGGACCACAATGTTTAGCTCATAACCAAGCTTTGTCGAAGGGGGAATATAAAGCAAAAAAGTTGCATGATCTATTTTGTTGGGGACCCCAAGGTGTTCCCAATGTGAGCCCAGGGCTAAGAAGGAATAGACTGCCTTCCACCACTGAGTTTGTCTCTGGTGACCCTCAACACCAGCAATGCTTTGAAGAATAGGACACCATATTCCTCACTCCCCTTCAGACACTCTCCTAGTCTTGTACACCTTTCAAGTTTTGCTTTCTGATTTTTGCAGATAAACATTTAGGCCAGGATAAAGACTTCATATAAAGGAAGGGGCACAGGTTCCAGAGTCCCAAGGTAGATGCAGATTCTGGGCTCCTGATCCCATCTGGGTGAGGACCAGATCCCCATTATACTTCTGGTTGTCTTTATTCCCTGTTAGAATGCACACTTCTACCTTTCCCTACCACTGACCAGTAGCCCTTTGTCCAGCAAAATAATGCCCTTGGGCCTGAAGAGACCTTAGAGGCACAATATCAAGGGCCCCTTGCTTTTAGTGGGCAATCTACGTTTTTATATTAGCGGTCACAGGTTTCTACCCTCTAGGAACTTACCCGCCCGAGTGGGGCCAAAGACAACAACCCATTATAGAAATGTTTCTGCTTATTAAAGCCCTATAACCCCCATTGCTATATTTTGTCTCCCAGCCTCCCTGGGAGTACACAGGTTAATAGTCCCAGCTTACAGGGAAGGATATAAAATAAATTGTAATGTAGTTAGATCATGCAGAGGACAGAAGAGGAATCAGCTCTCTTCCTCTTGGGACAGGGTGCCTGCTCTGTACCTTAGGTGTAGACCACTAATAGAAGCAATACATGGTGACAGTGGATGAATAGATATTGTGTTGTGAGAATTCTGAAGAGGAGATGGCCCATGTGGCAGAAAATATCTGAGAAGAGGCAAGTACTGAGCTGCTTCTTACAGAAAGACTAGCTAGAAATATGAGGAAAGACCTTACAGGTACAGAGGGAAGCCTGTAATCTTGACTTGTCAAAACAGAAGAAGGGACACTGGGAAGTGGAATGTGTCTCGAATGGAAGTGGGGGACAGGAAATTGGAAGCCGAGCAGAAGAGTTTAAGCCTTTATGTACTGGGCAACAGAGAGTTCGAGTTGTGAGTCAGGCGTAGCACACATGTCCACTGTTTTCTAAGTTGTGAATCTTATGGACACTTGCAAAATGTATTTTCCTGTAGGTACCATAGGTAACCTTATTGGGTATCACTTATTAAAGCCCTACCTCTGTAAGGGCACAGTGACCTGCTATGAAGCAGGAGTATCAAGGAAGAACGTTTTTGGTGGCTCAGGCTGGGGCCCAGGGAGCAGAACTGGCTTATTTGAGCTGGGACTAGGATTTATCTGTGTGGAAATACGGAGAAAGGACACTTCAGACTGAGACAAAAGCAAATGTAAGGCCTAGCAGTGCTAGGGAGGCTCAGGGAGGAGCATACAGTTAGACGTGCCGGGAGGCGAGGGGGCTTATTGGAAGTAGTGAAGTGGTCTACAGGTAAAGGGAGTATAGTTGATGGAGATATTGGATGGTCTGTGTCCTGGGGCACGGGGTATAGAACTGGGGTTAAGGAGCACTGTTTATTGGGGAGGACTTTGAGGCCCAATAGACCAGAAAGCTTCGGAAGGTGTCAGGGTCTAGCACAATGGTGTGATGTTTTGAAATGCACCTCTGCCAAGGGGTAATAATGCTCTTTGCAAGTGGAGGTGACCACTCTCTTGGCTAAAAATTGAGCATGATATGGCCTGGGGCAAAGCCCTGTGGCTGGCTGGTCATGCAGTACTTCCTATCAGACTACCATTATTTGGTGCTGTTTGGGGGTTGATTCTTCAAACAGCTGAGTAGTATCATGTCAGATGCCGTTTTCCATCACAGGTGTGGATGAGGTTATGAAGGAACTTACCAAGAATCCAGACACTGAAAAGCATGCCTGAGAGCAGTCTAGTGACCTAGGCAGAAAAAAAAGTGATGTTGATTTAATTCATCCATCAACCTATACATCCATCCATCCATCCTTCTTGCCATTCTTCCTTCCATCCAGATTTCTGTCTATCCAAGGTATGTCGAGTGTGTAATGCAGTATCAGGCAAGAAAGGTGAAAAGACAAATGAAGCAAAGCCCCTGCCCTCAAGAAATCTCACAGAAAGGAGGGGAGTCAGGAGCCAGCCTGTTAAAAAGTCATAACTCAGTGTGATTGGCATCATGTCAGAGCTCTGAACAGAGGCTTCAGAAAGAAGGAAGAGAAGGTGACTAACTTTTCCTGGGAGAAGGGAAAGTATCAGAGGAATGGACACTTGAACTATCAAACATGGGATGATGCATATGCCCAGCAGCCGGTAAAGGCACAGAAGTAGGAGACAGTGGGGCTTAGTTGGAGGGTGACCCAGCACTCAATGTACCTGCAACGCAGAACGCAGAGGCCTTGGAGGAAAGCAGCACGCCTGTTGGCAGGGACTCTCATGCCAGGCCAGGGAGATGGACCTTTACCCTCGAGGCAACCAGGAAATGTCAAAACTTTGTAAGTGGAACAAAGGCACAATCAGGCCTGAACTTTTTGGGAAATCACTCTGTAGTGATATAAAGAGTGAATCATGGCAGGAAATAGTGGCTTACGCCTGTAATCCCAACACTTTGAGAGTCTATGGTGGGAGGATTGCTTGAGTCCAGGAGTTCAAACCTGAGCAACATAGCAAGAGTCTGTCTCTACAAAAATAATTTTAAAAATTAGCCAGGTATGATGGTGTGCACCTAGCTACTTGGGAGGCTAAGGTAGGAGGTCTTGAGCCCAGGAGGTCAAGTCTGCAGGGAGCCATGATCACACCACTGCACTCCAGCCTGGGAGCAGACACCAGGAAAGGAGACAGAGCAGACAGCAGGGGTGAGGACACCTGCAGCTTCTTCTATTGCACAGATGAAGAATGAGTTTTTCATGACTTGCTCTTCATGAGCCTTTGCTGGACTTTTTTGTTTTTCTCTCCATTGAATAAGTACTAGAACTCTCTTGGGGATAGAGAAGGCAAGGGCTTCCATCCAGTCATTGCGTCCTAGGCCTGCTTTGAGTTTTATCCACTCTTTGCTCCCAAGGCATCTTCAAGCACAGAGAATAAAATGGTCAAAGGAAAGGTGTTCACACTGGGCAAATAATTTCTTATGAGATGAAGTGAACTGTGGTTACCTCCTCAGCCCCCCACCACCAGGGTATTTAGGGCTCATTGAGAAACGAATTGAGAATAATGCCAACATCCCAAATGGCTCATATGGGGCATTTTCTGTTAGTGGAAGTTCTTTCTACAATAAAAACAGGTTCGGAAATGAGGCAAACACTTACTTTAGTATAATAATTCCAGGTAATAATTATTGGAGAGAAATTAAAATCAGGTAACCAGGAGGAATATGTATTCCTCTGGTAATAATCAGCTTTGAATTTTGTGAATTTTGTGAATGTCTGTTAGGTAAATCCAGGAGGAAGCAACGCATCCATGTCTGGTTTAGAGGTCGAGCTAGAGCCAAAGCATGAGCATCTTCCTCACTCACAGGAACAAGAGAGCATCTACCTGAGACACCCTCGGTAGTGGATATTCAGGGGACTTTGAAGCTCCACTCCACAGATGATTAGTCTAAAACAAAGGCGTGTACCTGGAACCTATTAATGGTCTAGGGTGTGTAGGTATCCAAATTGTTCTTATCAGACTAAGGACTCATATCCCATGACAGGATGAGAAGTTTCCTGTCTTTGTATATGTGAATAAGGAAACAGGTGGTTCTGTTTGTCACTGCTAGCCATCTTATGACCATGAAGGAAACCAGTCTTAGGATGAAGATGGCACCAAGGAAGGCAGAATGGAGGAATGGAAAAATCTATGTCCTCAATGGCTTCATTAAGCTGCTGGTGGTATACACTTGGGGCCCACCCTACCTCCAGATGACTCTATTGTTTAAGTCCCTTTGAATCAGGGGTTTCTGTTACTTGCAGCTCAGAGCATCTTTACTAATACACCCTACAAAGGACTCCAAAGGTAAAGTTGCATAAGCCTTGTTGCGGTACGAGGGAACTTTTTGGCTGTATAAACTCATGCCCTGGTCTTTCCAACTTCCTGTATGGATTTTATGGGTGCCTAGTTGAAGCCTTCATTAGAACTGCTTATGCCTCCATCCACTGGAGTTGAGCATATATTAGACCTGGGGAAAATAGGTATGGTGGCACTCAGAGAAAGGGGCAGGACCTTTTCCTTCGACTTCTGATGGGGGCCTGGTCCTGCCTTTGAGAGTTTAATAGCCAATATTCTGATTTTCCTCTCAAGAGAATATTAGCAGATCATGTACTTGTCTCACCTGAGGGCCAGAAGGGAGAGCCTTGTGCTGCAGATTAGTAGTGGCTGTCCTCTCCACACCAAGCACTGTTTTCCTTCCCACCCACCCTTGTATTCTCATCCCCTACTCACCCTATTGTTGAGGAGAGGGGCTGTGAATATGGAAGTGGTAACTGAGACCAGAGCCTAGCTGAGGCCCCAAGGCAGTGCTCCAACTGGCAGGCAGGCAAAAACTGGAAGCCCTCTTTCTCTAGGGCTGAAGTACCAGCCAGAAGAGGCTCTTAGAAGCAGGTCCTGAAGGTAGCATGTGCAGTACAGCCTGCTCTGGCCTAGCTGGGACCGCAAGAACCATCAAAGCTGTCCTCCCTTCCCTCCCCTGCCTTGGATGACACATGAAAGGGACTCTGATGCCCTATGCTGGTGGTTTTGATGTCCAGCCTTGCCCATTGAAAAGCCCTTTTCCTGGCAATATTCTCTGTCTCTCCTCTGTGACTCTTTCCCTGTGTCTTCCTTGTCATTCTCTCTCTTCCTCCCCCTCCATTTTTGCCCCTGTCTCCCTCTGACCATCCCCATCTCCATCCACCTTTCCCTGCTCCTCGAGCTCTGTGTAGCTAAGTCATTTTTCCTGAAGTAAAATCTGAGTTATCCTGTGTAAGACAGTTGGGTTCATTGAAGAGCCTGCCACAGGGCCTTTGCTAGAGCAAGCCTGAAGCTACTCACCCCACTCTCTTTTCTTAGAAAAGACATGAGTCCCCTGGTACTTGGATGCTTGCAGCTGGTCCTACCTCCAGAAAAAATGCAAGCATTTCTGTGATCTGGCAGGACTCCCGTAGACCCCAGAATATCCCCCAATCCGTCTGTCTGGAGCCCAAAATTCTACTATTATTAGTTATCCCATTGGGAGCCCCCTGACATTGTGCACCAGTGATTTCCTATGTGAGTCTCACAATTTTTCTCTGAAGGGTCCCAATGATCAGAGGTATCAGGGAGCCTTGGAGTGTGGTCTGCCATATTACAAGAGGATTTTTAAGATTCAGGTTTTGTCTTAAAAGTTTACATGCATCTCACTCATAACTGGGAGTTGAACAATGAGGATGAGGACACATTGACACAGAGAGGGGAACAACACACACCAAGGCCTACTGGGGTTTGGGGATTAAGTGGGGGAACTTAGCAGATGTGTCAATAGGTGCAGCAAACCACCATGGTACACATATGCCTATGTGACAAACCTGTATGTTCTGCACATGTATCCCATTTTTTTTGAGACGGGAGTCTCGCCTGTCACCAGGCTGGAGTGCAAGTGGCCGGATCTCAGCTCTCACTGCAAGCTCCTCGCCTCCCAGGTTCACGCCTATTCTCCTGCCTCAGCCTCCCCGAGAAGTTGGGACTACAGGCGCTCGCCACCTCGCTGGGCCCGGGCTATTTTTTTGTATTTTTTAGTAGAGATGGGGTTTCACCTGTTAGCCAGGATGGTCTCTCTGATCTCCTGACTCGGGTGGATCCCACTTCCGCCTCGGCTCTCCCAGTGCTGGGATTACAGGCTTGAGCCACTACCGGCCAGGTTCCATTTTTTAGAAGAAATAAAGAAAATAAAAGTTCATATGCATCAATGTATTCCAGTTTATAATATATCCCCCAAGTCCCCAGTGCCCCCTTTCAGGTTACCAAATGTAACCTCCATCCTGCCTGCCAGTTCATAATATATCTTTTCAGGCTGAGTATGGTGGCTCACACCTGTAATCCCAACACTTTGGGAGGCTGAAGCAGGAGGATCAGTTGAACTCAGGAGTTCAAGATCAGCCTGGGCAACACAGCGAGAATTTGTCTCTACAAAAAATCAAAAGAAGTAACCAAGTGTGTGGTTGTGGGCTCCTGTAGTCCCAGCTACTCTGGAGGTGGAGGCAAGAGGATTGCTTGAGCCTGGGAGTTTAAAGCTGCAGTGAGCTATGATTCTGCCCCTGCATTCCAGCCTGGGCAACAGAGCCAGAGCCTCATAGATACATGACATCTAACAATATTTCCTTTAAGATTCAGGTTTTGATCTCTCTCTATATATAGAACTGTATATAGAGTGATCTCTCTCTCTCTCTATATATATATATATAGTATATATAAGTATATACATATACTTATTTATTTATTTATTTCATGGAAGGAGTACTAGCATTATTATTATTACCACTCTACAGTTAAGGAATTGATGGTCATAAAGATGTGACTTACCCAAGGTTGCTGAGGCTATGAGTGGTGACCCATGGATTGGGGACTCCTGCCCAGGTCCCATAAGCCCTGTCAGTGGTGGCATTCCCAGACGGACAAAAATTTGCTTGCTGGAGCCTGGGTTGTCTTGTCTGATGAAAAGATTCCTGTTGAGAGCCTTGAGAATATTGAGTTAGGAAGATCTAAGAGGCAGGGGGATGGGGTTTAAGCAATACTGACTCCCAGGATTTGGCCATGGAAGGACTGCAGGACTTCAGGCACTCTGACTGGGGTGGCCAGTAGGCCAGTAGGTGTCTCCTCCAGAGAATCAGGCTCTGAGAGGGATTACATTAGTCCTCTGAGCCAAGTATGACTGTTGGCTTCCTGGATCCCTGATCAGACACTCACCTGGCTCTTCCCTGGGGACAGAGGAGAACAGGGTATGGTCTGGCCCCCTGAGTGTGACTGGGTGAACTTGGGCAGTTCTCTTCCTGTCGCTGAGCCCCAGTCCTCTTTGCAAAATAAGAAACTGGAAGGAATGTGTCCCAAACACCCAAGGGGTGGCTTGCAGCCCCCAGGGCAGCCAGCAGGAGGTGCCAGTGTCCTGATGGGTCACCTTCATAGAAGGGAAGAGCCAGGTCTGTGCAGCCTCTCCGGCCTCTAACTTGAGGCCTCCCTCTCTTAGTAACTCCCAGAGGAGGGCTCCAGCTGTCAGCTCACTGGGATTAAAGAAGGAGTCTCTGGCAGACTCTGGAGGTGTAGGAAAACCTACTTGGGGAGGATCAGACCAAATTCTGCCAAAATTCTGAGGACTGGAGAAGGTGATTTGGGGGACTCCTTTTCAAAACAGTAAGTCTGAACCTCGGAGGGTAAGGGGGGCTATAGAGGAGTGCAACCCCTCACCAAGAACTTTATCACCAACCCAGACTGCATTAACAGAGTATGGTGTCTAGAACATGGAAAGGAACAGGCTCTCTTCTGGCCAGACCGCCTGTGGACTTTGGGCTTCAGGAAGAAGGTCCAAGGCAGCAAAGGCAAGGGAGACCCTGTCAGATGAGGAGCACCTACAGCACCTTAGCTTGTCTTCCCTGCAGCAGAGCAGTCTTAGAGTCATGGCTTTCCAGACTGTGGAGCAGAGAGGTCAAACGTGGGGGCACTGGTATCCAGCAACGCTGGGTTGGTGTCTGGCACTGTTACTTTCATCGGTGACCTTGCATAGGTTACTTCACATCTCTCTGCCTCAGAATCCCACCTACTGGCTGGGCACGGTGGCTCACGCCTGTAATCCCAGCACTTTGGGAGGCGGAGGTGGGTGGATCACGAGGTCAGGAGATAGAGACCATCCTGGCTAAGACAGTGAAACCCCGTCTCTACTAAAAAAAAAAAAAAAAAAAAAAAATTAGCCAGGCGTGGTGGTGGGAGCCTGTAGTTCCAGCTACTTGGGAGGCTGAGGCAGGAGAATGGCATGAACCCGGGAGGCAGAGCTTGCAGTGAGCCGAGACTGTGCCACTGCACTCCAGCCTGGGCGACAGAGCGAGACTCTGTCTCAAAAAAAAAAAAAAAGGAAAAAAAAAATCCCACAGAGACATGAGGAAGACTAAATGAGGTAATACATGAAAGTACCTAGAACAGCATCTGGCACATAGTAGTTGCTCACTTCGTGTTAGATATTATTACGGTTGTTTCTATTATTAGCTGAATGGGTGTCATGAGCAGAGGGAGACTGTATGGGTGGGATATAGGGAGGAGCATATGGACTCCGTGTAAGTACGACCCTTCTCCATATGAAAGCTTTGATGGTAGTGAGCTTCCCGCCCCTGGAGGTGTTCAGAGGCTGAATGACTCCCCTCCCCAACTCTAAGGGCCACCTTCAGTTCTTAGACTTTTGGGGTTCCTTCTACAACTTTTCTTTAATTGACAGAAGAAAAAAAAAGTATGCATTTACCATGCACAGCATGATGTTTTGAAGTATATATACATTGTGGAGTGACTAAATCTGGCTAATTAACATATGGATTATCTCATATAGTGTCTTCCACAACTTCTGCACCTGGAGGAGATTCCCAGGACAGTCTGTCTGCTGGATTCTATTCCAGAGGAAAGGAAATGGGTGGTCCCAGCCAGTGTCTGCAGAGGAAGACTCAAGAACTCCTTCCTGACTCATCTCCCTGCTCACAAACGCCCTCAGAATTCCTCTTTTTGAGTACGAACAGCAGGATAGGGACAGGGATGAGGGCAGGAAGAGGCAGCTTAATAAAAAATCCCAATAAAGTTCTGCAGCCCCTGGCGACCAGGGGCAGGTCCTGGGCATGAGCCTTTCTTAGACCTGCCCACAGGGGGGCCCTGACTAATATTCCTGCCTGCCCCTGGCTTCATTAATGATGCTGAAGAAGGGTCTATGAGGTCCAACGGGCCTCCCCAATGCTGCCTGACAATATTGCTATGCCGCCCACGCCAGCCCCATCCCAGCACACATACCCTCCCTCTTCTAGACCCTCTGCAGAGGAATGGGTTTGATTCAATCAGCCATTTGCCTGTGGGACCATCTGGTTCAACTTATGGGCAGATGCCAACTCCAGGGAGTCAAGCAACCCTGGCGTGGAATTTGGAGCAAAGACTTATTAAAGAGCAGCAGAGAGGCTCTGGGATGGGGGCTCTGTTCCCCCAGAGCAACCAGACCCAGGGTAGGCTCCAGCTAGGAAAGGCAAGGGTGGGATAGATAGGGGCAGGAACCCAGGCAGAGCCCAACAGGAGTGCTCCCCAGCTGGCCAGAGCTCCTCCCCTGGCAGTTCAGGGCTGGCTGGCCTCCCTCCACCGGGAGCTCGAGGTGGGACAAGGTTGGGCCTTGTTCCCTCTGTGTTCTCCGTAATAGCACAATGCCTTAAGAAGTTTGGACTGAGAAAAGCTAAGTCTGAGTACTTTGAAGACAGCCAGACAAAGGGCTGGTGGGGACAGCACGGAGTGCCTCGGCCCTCAGCTGCCCACAAAAGGAAGGAAAAAGCAGTGCAGACGTTGCAGTTAGGCTTAAAAAACAAACCCGTGAAACAGAGACAGCCCCCCTACTTCCCCCTCGCTCCAGCATTAGCAGGAGGGGCTGAAAACATTTGTTCAGAGGGAGGGTGGGGGGAAAAAGCCCTAAGTGCTTCTGCTTCCTTTTTTTTGCCAAATCATGCAGAAGATGCTGGCAGCTGCAAAGATTCAATTATGCACAATGCGAAAAATCATTTACAAAAATAATGGCACTCGAAAAAAAATGGCCTCTCCAGAAATGGCGTGGAACAATAAATCCGTTAATTAGCTAATTAATATTCAATTGGGGTCAGTGGGCTTAATAGAACCTTTCTTGGAGACCCAAGAAATTCTAAACTGCCGCGAGGCGCCTGCCCACTGCCATTATCTCGGGCGAGCAGGCCCTTATCGGGCTGCCAGCTGTCCCCGAACAATGCGGGCCCTTATCAGCTGGGGCAGCAGCCCTGGCCGCTCGCTTGGGCTCCCTCCGCCCAGAGGAGCACGCAGCCTCTTGGTAATTGATATACGGCGCAGCTTTGTCTGAGGCTGTTTGCTCTGCTGGTATTTAAGGCAGCACGGGCCCCCTGATTGATTGCCATTGGCCAAGTTTCTGCTGTCAGTGAGGGACCAGCCAATGGCAGTGGCTAACACTCTTGATGGACCAGCCATCTGGGCCAGGCCAGAGGCCCAACTTGCACCAACAAGGCCAGCTTGGGTTTGGCCTGAGTTTTGTTGTCCTCCTAAAGTGGGAACCTGAGCTGTCAAAGATTTGGGCGTTTGGGTGGGCAGCTGGTATCCCCTGCCCTGCTTTGCTCTCAGTTCAGTCTTTCTCTCAGGAAAATGGGAGGTTGGATCAGACCAGAGTAACTTAGGTTGTTACTGTAAGTGTGATCCATGGACTTGCAGCATCCAGCACCTGGGGGCTTGTTAGAAACACAAATGCTCAGGCCCACTTCAGACCTCCTGAATCTGAATCTCTGGAAATGGGGTCTAGGAGTGTATGTTTTACTGAGTGCCCTAGATGACTCTGATAAGGGCCCACTGAAGTTCGAGATGCAGTTATGAAGATCAAGGTTCCCACCCTTGGCTGTGCCTTAGAATCACCCAGGCGAGGGAGAATTAAATATACAAATTCCTGGGTCTTGCGGTGTAGGGTCACTTTTCCCTCAGCTGCTAGTATGTGCCCTGAGCACAAGGTACTCTGGGAACACTGGAGCTGGCCAGCAAAGAGACAGGGATCCCGGCTGCTATGGTCGTGCCCGTGGGGGTCCTGCCCAGCGTGGAACAAGGTTGCGCATGTCAAACAGTGTAGACAAGCTCTGGCTATACAGGACTTGGGCTCCAGAAATCCACAGGGAGTTATAATGCATTTTCGATTTTTTTGAATCAGTGTCTTGCTCTGTCACCTAGGCTGGAGTGCAGTGGTGTGATCATAGCTCACTGCAGCCTTGAACTCCTGAGCTCAAGTGATCCTCCCGCCTTAGCCTCCCAAGTAGCTGGGACTACAGGTGCATGCCACCATGTCTGGCTAATTTTAAAAGAATTTTTTTGTAGAGATGGGGTCTCACTATGTTACCCAGGCTTGTCTCAAACCCTGGCCTGAAGTGATCCTCCTGCCTTGGCTTCTCAAAGTGTTGGGATTACAGTTGTGAGCCTTCCAGATTCATGTTTGATAGAAGCAATGTTCCACATGGGAGGTGGGCTCCCAGGCTAGCCCCTAGATACCGTGAGACTCATAGCAAAGCTGAGTCTTAGCACATCCCCTTAGCAAATGGATGGGGAAGGGAGGAGAAGAAAGAAGAGGAAGTTAGGGAAAAAGAAGGTGGAGGGGATTTTATTGTCTTACTAGGGCTCAAAGCATGGGGTCAGGTCTTCTAAGTGTTTCTTCGGTGCCCTACATTCTCATCCTGCCCCGTCTTCTCTCACTTCACCCCACTGGCCCACTCTTTATCACTGCACCCTTCCTGGCCTGCCCTCTCAGGTAGAGCTGAGAATCCTACAGCTCTGCCTTCTCCCAACCCAGCCCCACATGTTCCAGCTGCAAACCCTTGGAGACCAGCTTGGTCATGTCTCTGTATGTGAATGAGCAGGACTGGTTCACTGAGGTAGGAGAGCTTTGGTGGGATCTGGACTTGGAGTTAGCTTAGATGAGGTGGGTAGGAAGAGTCCCCCATCCTGACTGCACCCCACCTTCTCTCAGGTGTTGCATGGGAGCCAGTCAAGCAATAGGAACAAAGAGGCCACAAGGTAAGGGGCAAACACCAGGCATAACGCACCCAGCCTCAGTGCCCCTCATCCAACACAGTGGAGCTTGGTGAGAGGAATTCAAGAGCCATGCTCTTCCTGGAACACAGACAGGCACAGGAACTCTGGGTATCAGCAGGTGACAAGACCTCAGCCACAGGGGCCATGGGGGGTTAGAGGGGGCAAAATTGGTCTAAACAAAGGATGACTCTAAGCTTAGGATGATGTTGTCCTGGGCAGGTGATTGGGCAGGGCCTTGAACCCCAAAGCAAGTTAGAATGAAGTTATCAGCCCTGGTCTTCCAGGCAAGGACCAGATGTGATTCTGAGTGAGACCAGAGTGAAGGGCTAGAGCTACTGAAGCTCTTCCTGCCTCCTGGGCCACATCCTAAGATGGCCAGCTAATGTGATCAGTTCCTTTGTCTCCACTGTGAATCAGCAGCAACAGCTCAATGGGATGCTCCTCCTGGGTCATTTACTTCTTTAGCAACAAGGGGTTTTCAGTGCACCAGCATCTGCGTCGGGGATTACCGGGCACTTCTAGAACTGCCTAGGCCTCAGGGGAAGCGCCGCCGAGTGGATTGACTGGTGCGAATTGTCAGAGTCACCAGCAATCAGCATGGTGAGGAGCAGAGCTGATGCTGCAGTCTCAACCAAATGACCCTTTCATCTGTGCCCTCCCTGGGGCTCTCAGTGTATCAAAAGGCTGTCAAAGAATATCAAAGGCAAAAAACCATTATCCATCCCTCTTCTAGGTTAAATAACTCCCATATTGATGTGTTCACGGATCTCTAATGAGGAAAATAGCCTTCTGTTAAGTAAGAAAACCATTGACCTAAGAACCCATGGATTAGCCCAGGCCCTCACCTACCACATGAGCAGTTAGCTTCTAAAGCTGCCCAGACACCAAAAATATGCCCTTCCTCCCCAACCACATATGTTCACACATGTGACTTTGGCTCTCGTGGGGCTCCCTGATCCCTCCCTGAGCAAGTCTGCTCCTTTGGACAACATGAGTTTGGCCCATCTCACCAAATCCTGGAAATGGAGACCGAAGGTGCTCTCGTCTGGGCTAGAGTCCTGACCCCAACTCTCTGAGGGGTGCATGTGTGATCCCAGATCATGGATATTGCCCTGCACAAGCTGGGGCAACAGCAAGATACCCTAGTCTTCCTTTCCTAGATCAAATCTGCTCTGGTCATGTTTCAGGAGGCCACTGGGTGCTAGCCCACCTTTGGAGTTGCTTTCACAGCCAGCTATTGGTGGGAGGGAGTGAAAGGCAACAACAGAACAGACGTGGAGAGAGAGACACTAAGACTCAGAGACATACTTGGGAGAGAGGCAGAAAGAAAACTCGAGAGCCGGTTGGTTTGTGTGAGAGTGAGGGAGAGCTCTAATCATTGGTTCAATTATCTGAGATTCTCCTTTGACTACCGTAGAGACTCCCTGTGCCTATGACAACAGTTGCCAGGATGGGAGTGGTGGCAGGCTGGGACCCTGCAGATTTTTCTGACTCTAAATTCCTATTCTGACCTTGAGTCTCTGGTTTCCTATGAGCTCAAAGTGGGTTCTTCCTTGAGTTTCTTCCTTGAGAGGGCTAAGCTTGCTCCCAACTCCCTTTGTCACCTGTTCTCAAAACACCAGATGATTGGGACCTTCAGACCAATGTCCACACCAGTGTTATAGATGAGCAAAGTGCAGCTCAGGGTATAGCCACTGCCAAGTGCACATTATGCTCATGAGTTAGGTGCTGGGCCATTGCAGTGGCCTCCCCGCTTTACCTTTAGTTGTCTATCTGCTGCCCACTCCCTCACTCCCCTTACCCAACTGTCTCTGTGCCAGGGCAACCAGGCCCTACCGCCAGAGCAAAGAAAGTTTCTGCTAACCTGAAAACAAGCCATAGGAGCAGGAGGCCCTGAGTGCGCCTGCGGAGTCTGGAGCTCCTTCAACTTCACGACTAATTGCAGAGAGGCAGTGGGCGGGCTCTTGGCAAGCGATTAGCTGTCCCACTGCAAGAATAATTTGCATAGAAAATGCTTTATTTTGGCAATCTATTAAAGGGCCCACAGTGCTGTGGCTTATCTCAGTCTCACAGCAAGGAGAAGGCTTGGCTATCTCGTTAAGTTCTGTTGATGCATAACAATTTGAAATGGGCACAAGCTAGTATGACATTTATAGATGCCTTCACTTAATTATATTACACAAACATAGGGTTGTTTATCCTTGGGAATAAAGTCTTTTTGAAGTCAAAGTTGGCATGTGCATAAAGGAGGGCATTTTAACCGATTTTTCAAGAGGAAGCCTCCTCACTTCAAACTTGGGAGGTTGCATTTCCCTAGGGCCTCGTAACACAGAGGGTTCTATGGCTGAGATGCAGACTTTGAGATTGGCTCTCTAGTTTTTCTTATTTAGGGGTGGCCTACAGTTTAGCACTTAATACAATAATTGTGGAAAGAAAAGCTTATTAGAGCAAGGAAAAGAGACTTGCTGTGTGACCTTGGGGGAGCCCCTTCTCTTTTCTGAGCTTCCATTGCCTCCTGTGCAACACGTGGGGTGGGACTTTCCTGCTCTAAAGCAATGACTGACAAACCACATGTTCTGCTTTCACCTTGCCACTCCTCACATTGACTCTGTAAATTAAAATACAGCCTCTTTGTTAAAAGCCAAAGGGAATTCAGGGGCCCCACTGCACGCTTTCTAAGGACTAGAAATATGCTGGAGGAGGGAGATGAGAAAAAATAGGAAGGGGCTTGCAGCTGCAGCAGGTGTTGGTACATTTTGCTCTGCCAAGTCAGAAGGCCCCAGGAGATTGCAGAGCTTGCAGCCTTGCTTCATTTCCTTGAAAACTAGGAATTGGGTCCTGATTGGAGGAAATGCAAGAAGAGCCCTAGGGCCTTTGAGAAAATCCATGAAGCCCTGAGAAGCCTGCCTTGCTCACAAGTTGCCCATGGAAAGCTGACAGGTGCCAGATAGCTCTTCACCTCTAGGCACTGGAGCAGAGACCAGTGCTGCCCTGGGAGGAGCTCTGTACTCAGGGTTGGGTTGGGTGGTTTCTGGCAAGGCAGAGCCTTTGATGATTCCAGTTAAAGTGCTGCCTGAGTGGGTCATTTAACAGAAGAAGGCATGGTGAGAAGGAGGGCTTTGTTTAGGGCCCTGGCTTCCAGACACTGTGCTCCTCCTGGACTCAAGCTTTCTGGAAAACAGACTCTTATCCTCCCTCCCACTCCCTTCCTGTACCTCTAGGACTGAGGACTGCACTCAGAGACGACATGTTCATGCTTCTTCCTGTTTCTGGTGTGTGTGTGTGTGTGTGTGTGTGTGTGTGTGTGTGTATATATATATTTGTGATTAATGGGCACATTATCTCTTATTAAGAATAGAGACAATTCCCACTTCATTATGATTTCCCATAAATAAAATCCTGTTAAAATAATGGAGAAAACATGAGTTAGCATTAATAGTTAGCTTTATATTTAAATAATGTGGATAACACTGCTTTGGATAAGATCTAAAGAAATGCCAACTCCTAAACACAATTAGGTAGTTCCTTGGCTCGTGTTTACCTGTTGTCAGTCACTGCCTGCTCTAACATGATTGTCCCCATGGATAGTCTTGAGTAAAACCTATCCACTGAGTATGTTAACCTTGAGTCAAAATGTTTCTGGTGGTGCTAGAAAGAGCTTCCTATATAAATGTTAGCATTATACAAACAGTTGAGTTAAAAGAACTGTTAGGCTTGTAGCATCCAAACAAAACAAAGCAAAGGTACCACTGACTGAGCAGTTTGTTTTGTACCAAGCACAGTGCTAAGTACTTTGGCAAGTTAAACCATATGACATTGGTGTTTCCGTGGTTGAAAAATGCCGAATGGTGGCAATTTCATATGGTTCAATCTAATATTACCTCATTTAATCCTTACCATACCCTTACTATTGTTATTATGCTTTCCATATTACAAAATAGGAAAATGAGGCACAGAGAAATTAAGTAACTTAACCCAATTACAGAGCAAGCAAGTGGAGCCAGGTGCCATCTTTTGAAGACCAAGCACAGACTTCACAGGCATCCAGCCCTGATAGTTTACCTTTTACAAAAAGTTCCCATAAGCACTTCACACATTTTAGTGAACATGGTTAAACTGAACCTGGTACATTTTGTGTGCTCGATTAATGTTTACTAAATAAATAGATGAATAAAGGATTGAGGCTCCAATATCAGAATGATGTACAGGAATAGGCTGACTAGATACTGCTGAGCCACAGACATTCCTGGCCTGAGGCTCCTCACATTCTCTTCCAGTCTGGACCCCTCACACCAGGCTCATTCCCTGAGACAAATATTGGGGCCGAGGGGCAGGCATGGCTGTAAGAGTGTAGGGGGAAAGAGGAGATTGATCTACTGGGAGCAAGGGGCAGGCATGGCCAGAGGAGTGTAGGGGGAAAAGGGAGATTGATCGATTGGGGGCGAGGGGCCAGGCATGGCCAGAAGGAGTGTAGGGGGAAAGGGGAGATTGATCCAGGATGGGAGGTCATTTGGAGGAGTAGAACAAGGGAGAAGATGGAGAGCAGAACCGTCATGCCATAAGCCACTGTTGTCAGGTGGGAGAGGTAGAGCCCTTCTGAATCTGGATTCCCACTTCCACCCAGTCCAGCTGCAAACAGGCTATAAAATGTCCACTAGCATCAGAGTCTCTGTGACACATCCCTCACTTCCTGAGCATTTGGAGTCCTTTCTCTTTGAGCCCAGGTCAAATCTGCCCTCTCATAGCTAACTAAATTCACAACTGCTTCCCTTCCTTTAACATCACCTTCTAACAGTGCCCAGGGGACTGAGGTTAAGCATCCTCAATGGCCAGCGGTGGAGGGAGGAAAAGGTATGTGGGCAGTGGTGGGCACTCCAGAGGACACACCATGATCCCACTCGAAGTATGAACCAGTGGCCTGGAATGTAATTTAATGTATTCATGAATTTTTGGTCAAAAACAACTAAGAAATTGAAACCTATAAAATGACACATAGATGCACAATAATTATAGCTGCCCTCACGAATAACTCCCAATAACAAGAAATAGATGTGGTTAGCCTAACTGTTGCCTTCAGTTTTGCATCAAGTAGAGTTTCCAAAAGGGAGTGATTGATTAGCAGATGCTGATGCTGTGCATCTGCCTCCCTTTGGGTCGCCACACTGCACACAGTAATGATAATAGCAGTCTATGGTGATAGGAGTATACAGGAGACTTGGTGAAGTTGGAGACTGCGGATTCCAGGCTCTCTCCTTGAGGAAGAGAGGGATAGGTGAATGAGTGCAAATGGAGGAGCAGCTGGTTCCTGGAGAATGGCAAATGATGGAGAGCTTTACCTTAATTGGACCTGAAACCTCCAGATCTGGGTCACTACTAAGGACCTCCAAAGAAGAAAACTCAGTTCTATTCAATGACTTACTCAGTATCTATGTGATGCCTTACTAAGCCCTGTGAGGCTACAGAGAAGAATCACCCACAGGTTCTACCCTCAAAGAGCTTGCATATTTTGCCTCGGTAAGATGTTATCTTATCTTGGGTGCTATACTTTGTATCATTATCATTACAGTTCTACTCCTATGCACCATGTTTTATGATTTGTAAAGTTCTTCCAATTTGTTAGCTCATTTAATCTTGCCATAACTCTATAGGGGCAGATAACTCTATTATCATCTCTGGAGGGCACTGAAGTCTTAAGGGTAGGTGACTTTTCCAAATTTATTCAACAAGTCCATGATGTTGAAGGAACCAGAACATCAGTCCTTGTTAATTCCTAGTCCCGAATTCCTTCCATAACGGCATACCACCTCCTGGAATGGGGTGGAGGAGAACTCTGATTCTGCCATAATTGATCTGGTGTGGTATTAACAAGGTAGAACTCATCTGGCCATTGGGGTCTGCTCAGACAGCGTAGTCTTCATAAAGCTTGGGTGCCAACAGCCTCATCTGGATGGAAGAAAGCAACAAAAGGAAAAATTACCTTCCAAACATGGCCAGAGTATCCAGAGTCATTTATCATTCATTCAACAAATATTAACTGAGACCCTACTGTGTGCCAACAACTGTGCTGCAGGACACCCTGGATAGGGAAGATATCCCATCAGTCTCTGGCTCTTCTTCCCTCTCACCCTCAGTCTGGCTGTCACACCAAAAAGAGAAGGCAGAACTTCCATACCAAGGAGAGTTCAGTGCAGGTGTCCAGGAGAGAGACAGGCCATCACTTGCCATTCTCCAGGAACCAGCTGCTCCCCTTTTTGCACTCATTCACCTATCTCTCTGTTCCTCAAGGAAAGAGCCTGTAATCTGATGTCTCCAACTTCACCAAGTCTTCTGTATACTCCTATCACCATGGACTGCTATTATCATTACAGTGTGCAGTGTGGCTACCCAAAGGTAAGGTCCTCCTTACCTACCTCCTCTCTTCTCAGAAACATCCTCATTTCCTCTGGGAAAATCCAGGGAAAACCTGGACTCACCCTACCTATGAATGGTGGCCTCCATTTCCCACACACTAAGTCAGTATTCCCCTTATCCTTTTGTCATATGACACTCAAAGGCCAAGGAAGACTATCTGAGTGTTCCAAGGCTGCTCAGAGAAATCTCCTAGATCCATTCTTCTTTGTTCTTTCTTCATCTGCTTTTTCCTATGATACCACCTCATGTGGCTCAACTTTTGCCCCCAAAACTCAAACTGATTCTGCCACTATCCTTTGGACCTTGTTCTGGGTGTTTCAAGTTCATGAGCTTTGAATTTTTCCTAAAATGGGGTGGGAGTAAGGTTGCCCCTGTCTTGTCTTCGATGGGAGCCCCCACACGGCACCCAGTCCTCCATATCAGCCATGTGGTTGTGCCCTCTTCTAAACTAAACCTAAATAGACCATTGGTATGGGCATAACTTTGAAGTGGCTCACCTAGGAGAGGAAGGGGAAGCTGCAGTTTGATGACTATTTAGAGTTAGAGCCAGTAGTCAGGAAGAGGTTGCAAGTTGTTATTGATAGAGAAGGGCATCAAAGGAGTTTCCATATGAAGGTCTCTATTCCTTAGGGGTATTTTTTATTTTTATTTTTTATCATGATTGAAGTGGCAGGTGGTGCTGCAGGAGGTTAAGGGAGAGGAAATAAATTCTGAAATAGCTTCTGTGGAAATCAGGAGACAGGGATGCTGGGTATTGACAGAGGGATGGGTGGGAACTATGGAGGGCCTGGCAGAAAGGAGACCATAATTTGTAGGGTTCTCGTTCTTGTGTTTGGGTAATTGGCCCAGGACCACTCAGCTCCCTGTGTGCAAGGACAGGAAAGATGGTACTTGGATTGATGCAGGATTGGGAAATCACTGACAATGGCAGTGGGGAAACAGAGGTCAATGGAACTGAGTGTGTTGACAAGACACAGGTAGATGTAATGAATCAGTGGAAGGATAGAGAGGAACTAAAGCCAGGAGAAGTCTGAAGGAGTTCTAGAAAAAGGAAGACTTGAGGAGCTGCCACAATAAGGACAAGAACAGTAGAAGCAGGGGTAAGGAATTGTGAGTATCTCAAAAATAGGAGACTTTGGTCATATGAAATACTGGAGAATAAGACTTCACAAGCAAAGTAGTTTGGGTAAGAACAAGGTCAACTTTGTGCCTATAGGCAAGGACAGCTAAGAAATCTATGCAGATATCTCTGGCCCACTCAAAACCCGGACCTCCCAGTTTCTCAACTTTATTCCTTCAACTGCATATCCCTCCTCTCCCTATCTCTACACCCATGATGGCTAAGAAAGTGTTCTTGGGGCATAAGTTTCAGGAAGGCTTTGGCAACTACGATAATTTCAAGTTATATAAATTGTAAGAGCAAAGATAGGGGCTCTTAGTGAAAAATAAGTTCCATATTTTCTTTCTCCCAACACACACCCAGTTGAATCCACATCTAAGACTATTGGCTATGTATACAATGCTTAGGAGTACCCCCATGAACTTCTGTTCTCATGAGTTCCCGTGGGCTGTGCTTAGGTCCCCTCTCTGGTCGCCTCCCTGGCAGATGCAGCATCATGGCAGAGTTGGTGGTATGTGATAAATTACAAAAATGGCTGTAAGTTATTCTTCTTCTACTTTCCCTCTTGTGATGTGACTTGAAACATATCCCATCAAGAGTCTTTTTCCTATCCCTTGAATCTCGGGTGGTTTTTGTGAATGGCTGAAAGAATATGGCAGAAGAGACACTTCAAATTCTAAACCTAGACCAAAAGAGGCCTTACCTGCTTCCATTTGCTTTCCTTGAACCTTGAGCTGTCCTGTGACCAAGTCCAGGCTAGTTTGCTAATTGATGACAGACATGTAGCCCTGTTACCCCTGTACCTCCAAGTGACATCCAGTCAACTTCCAGAAGCAGAGCTGTCAGCTGTGTGAGCGATGCCACCCTAGATCATCCAGCCCCTAGCTGAGCCTCCAGCTGAAGGCACACACATAAAGAAGCTTAGCCTGGAGCAGTGAAACCAGACTCAAATTAACAGAACCACCAAGCCAGTCCATGGACTCATAAGCAATAATAGATGGTTATTACCTTAAGCCACTAATTTAAGGGAGGGATTGTTTGTTATGCAGCAAAAACTATCAGACACAGGGTGAAATGGAGAAGAGATAAGAAATGCATTGTCCTATGTAAAAAAAAAGATCATACGCTAATCATAGTATCTGACACATCACAGGGCCACTTCTCTTCTGACAAAGGCACCCCTTTCTCCTTTCTTCTGGGTTGATGTAGCCCCACATAAAGATTCATGACTTGCCATGTAGTGCTGATAGGACACAGCTCCTACTTTCCCCCTCAGTCAGTTACCCTTGTGCAGGGCACAACTTGCTCAACTGCAAGCAGCCTCCTTGCGTGCCATCAGAGAGTCTTCTTTTGCCCTCTCTAGGCAGCAATGCTGTACTATGCTATACCGCAACACAGCTCATTGGACAAGAACTTGGTACCTGACCAGGTGATGGCAAATCATATTCTTGCTTTTGGAAATCCAGATTATAAAATGTGGAGAAAGTCAGTTAGTGGTAGGAGTAGAAGCTAAACAAAGATGCATCTAGAAAGGTCTTAGAGTAGAGTATGGGGGCGTGAGTCCTGAAGGGCTATGCAAGGTTATGGCAAGCTGAAATTGAGAAATTGTAAGTAAAAAGGAGCTGGAAACACAGAGAGAATACAGAGGGTTGTGAGAAGAACAGTGATATCTGGCAGAGGAGTGGACACACTGGGCATGGCTTAGTTGGGTTAATGACACAGCACCGCAGTGAGGAGTATGAGAACCTGTCACTGAAGTCCCCCAGCCACCAGGGATCTGGAACTAGCTTCCACCCAGACTCTTGAGACCCTGCACCATCATGGTCCTGTCTGGGTTTCTGAAAGACTCAGATTCTTGGCTTATTTGCCTCCCTTGCTTGGGTTGACCCCAGTGATGCTCTGTTCCTTGTATACTAATGACCCCCAAGTTAACCAGAAGCTTATCTCCCAAGAACCACGACCTCACAGATCCAAAGGCAGGCAAATCCCATCACTACCCATTTATGAACCTTCTTCTCAACAGTCCCCACCTCTGCCCTAGGTCTTGGTTAGACACACCTAGGGGAAATGACTGCCAGGGTCAGCAGGGTGTGGGGCTGCAGAGCAAAGGAAAATGTGCCATCAGGAAGCAGCTATGGCACAAACACCCAGACTTACTGTCACTGCTGATCCAGCCCATAATGCCTCTCTCCCTGGACAACATTCTTCCAAAACCCAGTGTATACTCATATCTAGGAAGTCACCACCACCCATGAAAGCCTCTCTCCCACCTCGGGAAGGAATCTCTCTGCTCTCAGGCCTTGCTAATCCTCTCTCTTTAGGACCCAGTCATCCCAGAGCTGGAAGACCCTATAGAGGTTACGCTGTCCCATTTGTAAATGAGGACCCAAAATCACAGAGGCTGACCAAAGCAGGAAACAGAAAGTGTAAGAATTGGAACCCTTATCTCCTGCCTCCTTCCTATTTGAAAAGGGCCTCAGCCCCCAGAGAGGGTCTATTAGGAAAACTGCAGTCAGTGAAAAATAGTGTGCATTCATTCATTCTGTTTTGTCACTGATCACGTGCCAAACCCTGTACTTAACAAGCTGAACTCAGCTGTGATTCCCTTAAATAATATAATCTTCAACATTCTCTTTGGATCAACCCAACCCAAACCCAGAGCCTGGAGGCCAGAGCTCAGCTCAGAGCCATTGACAGAGCCCAAACCCAGATACCACAGGATGCCAGTGACCCCAGAGGCCCCCAGAAAATTACCAATATGGGACACCCACCATGATCAGCCTTCTGTTTCCCATCTTGGCAGTGCAGGTAGAAAGCGTTCTTCTTCCTCAGCTGTAGTCCCAGAGGCTTGGCCTCAGCTGGCCTAAGACCTGCTCTAGAATAAGGAGTCTGAGCTCAGTCAGGCCTCAAACCCAGTCACCTCATGTGCTACCCTTTCTTTTCCCCTCTTTCTGAGAGTATTTCTCAGGCAGTGTCCACTGAAACCAGAGCAGCTTCCATCCACCGGGGCTTGGCCAACACTCCCACCATCTTATGATGGAGGTACCATTAAAACTTTCATTTTACAGAAGAGGAAACTGGGGCTCACAGAAGAAATCATTAGCTGTGAGCTATGCAGATGGTAACTAGTGGAGTGCAGACAAGAAGCCATGTCTGACTCCGCAGCCTAGGCTCTATTAGGCTGCTGAAGGAGAAAGGGCATCTGCAGGCCTCCTGAGGAACAGTGCCTGGTGACCGTGCTGAAGGCAGCAGATGCTACAGCATCTCTTCTCAGGCCAGGCTAGCCATAGTGTCTGGGGTCCTGTCTGCTGCAATAGTGCTGGTGATTCAGGCCAAACTAGGCATCCTGAATCCCAGGCAGGAAGGGGATAGTTGGTGGTGTCTGTGGAAGCTCTCATTTCAGGCTAGGAGGCCAGCCCAAGACCAGGGATGGTGGAGCCCAGGCTGTTTGCTGCTCTGGGTCCCCTCTTCAGGACACTGCGGTGGATATATAAGGTTTTGCCTTGAGAAGAGGACTAAGTCAGTGAGGCTGAGCTGTAGGGGCTACTGGGAACAGGCTCAGAGCCCCTGTGACCCAATCCTTGCTGTAGGACCCTGGACACAGACTGCAATGGACTTGGGAGAGTTGCCCAGAAGCTGCTTCAGCCTGAGAGCTGGGGCAACGCCGCTGGCAGAAGCGTTGCTGGCAGAAGTTGGCTACACAGGGGCAGGCTTCTCCAGTGGGAGGGTGCCCTGAGAGCCTGCGGCCAATCCTGACCCCCACCTAGGCCCACATGGAGCCTAAGCACTGAGTAGGGTGGGGTAGGCCCAACACCCGGAAGGAGAAGGGACAACATTGCCCCGGCACTCCTGGAGAAACCTCCCCTTAGCAGCTCATGAGGGTAGTGGGTGATTCTTCAGGAGGATAGATGACCCTTTATCTGATCATCCAGCTCTTTGGCAAGAAGGACAATGATTTCCCTCCTGTTTTCTAGCCTGCGGAATCGTCTGCTGGTGATCCCAGGCGTTTTCACCTTGGTTCCCATACGCACACTGCCATCTGCTGGGAGGATGGAGGAGCGACCCAGAGGCTGCATTCTAAGTGCAGGCTCAAGCCAGAAGTCATATCCCTAGAAAAAACCGTCTCCTACTAGTTCCAGAAGATGCACCAGCCTCCCTCTTGGCCTGCCTGCCTTCTGCTTCCTCAGGTCCCCTATGCTCTCTCTCACATCCCCTAAGGATACCAATTTCTCTCTCTCTTGGGTTCCTCTTCCCCAACTCTCCACCTTAGACAGTTGCTTCCTGAGGGCAGATTCAGTTCCAAGCACAGAGGTGCAGGTACAGAACAGGGGTTCACCACACAGTTGCTGAGGGCTGCAGCAGGAGGGCTTTGGGGCATGTGGGCCCTCGAGGCAGGAGATGATACCTATGCCTTCTGTCATGTGTGGACCACGAGAGAGAGGGCACAGGGTCCAACCCATTGGAGGTCTGGAAGGAAGGTTACATGGAAGTGCTGCCGTCAATCTGCCCATGGGCTGCAGGCCCAGAAACCAAGCCCATTCCAGAGCTGCCCTGAAGCCTGGAGGAGAGTGTGTGTGTGCGCGCGCGCACGTGCCTCTGCTGCAAACTCTGGTAGCAAGTTGGGGAGTCAGAGCCACCTAGCAGAGCATCAGAGGTGGAAGAGCCCTGTTTTAGTGTGTTTTCATGCTGCTAATAGGGACACACCTGAGACTGGGTAATTTATAAAGAAAAGAGGTTTAATTGACTCACAGTTCAGCATGGCTGGGGAGGCCTCACAATCATGGTGGAAAGCAAATGAGGACCAAAGTCTCATCTCACATGGCAGCAGGCAAGGAGAGATTGTGCTGGGGAACTCCCATTTATAAAACCATCAGATCTCATGAGATTTATTCACTACCATGAGAACAGTATGGGGGATCCACCCACATGATTCAATTATCTCCACCTGGCCCTGCCCTGGACACATGGGGATTATTACAATTCAAGGTAAGATTTGGGTGGGTACACAGTCAAACCATATCAAGCCCTTTGTGACCCTCCCATCAGAACCCCCACTTTATGGATGAGAAAACTGAGGCTTAGAAATAGGGTGCATCACACTGACCCTTCTGATAAGACGGACTATGAAAGGACATTCCTGAAGGACTTAGAGGACATCTAGTCTAATCCCTTCACTTACAGATGGGGAAACCAGGGAGGATAGTAGGAGGGAGGGATACTGATCTGTGTGAAGTTACAATGCTAGTTAGTATCTGTCCTGTGCTTTTTCTGTGCACCAAACTGCCCCAGTGTGAAGAGGTCAGCTCCTAATGTAGGATCTGCTGAAGTCAGGGGGGCTTCAAGGTTAGGGTGCAGGGAGTGGGCAGGGTGGCTGCCCAGGCTTTCAGTGAGGAGGAAGGCTGAGGCAATAGCCACTGGCTGCCCTGTCCTGCTGTGATGCTTCCACCTAGGATGTGTATTTATTCTTGTGCTTTTATTTACTCATCTTTTATTCATTCACATCCTGTCAATGTATATTGTTTACATTATAAATCATATGTATTCTCACATTCCCTTTTATGGAAAAGGCCCAGATTGTTCTGAGGCTCTGAAAGTGGCAGTGGTGGCAGCACTATGTCTCCATCCTCCCTGGGGCCTCCCAGCAGGCTGCAAAATTCCCATATGCCAAGCTGAAAGCTGAGGCCACTTAGGCCCCAGAGCACCCACTCAGTGCAGCATGTGCATCTGACCTTCGACAGAAGGAGCATGAGACAGAGGAGGAATGAGAAAGGGTGGAGCTCTGCAGGGAAACCCAAGGATGACATTTTCCTCACAGCCCCTTCCTGAGCTGGCAAGTAGGGCTGGGTTGGAGCATCAGCTGCCTGAAACCATCTGAAGGGAGTAAGAAGCATCTAAGATAGTCTACAGGAAAGCCTCAAGCCAAAAAACTTGGATTGCAGATACTAAGACCAAAGGAGAAGAAACAGATTTGTGAAGAAGAGATGGAGCCAGGAATTGGTAACCTAATGGGGCATGGCATTTGAGAAGAAGCAAGTCAGGAATAAATGCAGCAGGCCTAGGAGGGTCCTGGCAGATAGCTGCAGTTTGCATTTATAGACTGACTTAAGTAGGGTGGGAGGGCCTGGAGTTGTGGCCAGACTGAAATTTCAAAAGCTGGGCTAAGCAGATGTACCTTGCAGCTGTGAGAATGAACAAAAGGAATACACACACACACACACACACACACACATCCTTCACAAAGCTGCTTCTTCCTCTTTGGTCTTGGCATTCTCAATCCATCTCGCTAGTTCTTGGCTTGAGGCTTTCCTATAGATTAGCCTGGATTCTGCTTACTCCCTTCAGGTGGTTTCAGGAAGCTGGTGCCCCAACCCAGCCCTACTTGCCAGCTCAGGAAGCGGGTGTTGGG